>NC_142983.1:3617142-3918571 GCF_061535395.1 Colias eurytheme
ATGTTAAATGGGAGTTAATATGTCAAACTTAACTGTTCGCAAGTGGGACGAATTGCTTCTGAATATAGGATTTGGGTTACTGCATGATTCCAGAAGCCAGAAGGGGTATATTGAATAACGGATATTATAATATGACGTGAGTGTAGGTAGTTTAACCTAAAATATGCCCCAATATTATATGATTGTTACAGAAATAAATCTTATTATTTTTGCAAAGGTCTGTCAGAAATTAAACAAATACTTAAATTTATATTTTCTCCCAATTGGGATTTGGGTCTCACAAAATACATCTTATAAAAGCCACAATTATATAGGTAGCATTTTTTTGACCCAAACAGAAATTAACCAAAAACCAAACACATAACTTATAAACGACATAACTTTCCTCAATCCAAATCCTATACAATCACAGATAACAGAAACTAAAATGTATACAATCCAAGAACATGCCTACTATAACATTCGTATGCTGTATAATATATTCCAGTACATCATATTTTAATCATACATATTATGCTTTGGCATACCCCGATTGAATTACATAATACATACCAACAATGATCATGTCGGAGTGATCAGACACCGTGGGGAACAGCGGGCGCTCCCCGGACACCTCGCAGCGGTACCGGCCGCCTGTCTCCAGGGCCGCCGGGGCAAGCGTCACGTTCGCGCCGTTCGGACTTGACTCCTGACAGAAATGACCTTGACGTGAATAAAACATGGCGGACGGTGGGAATGTTGTGAATTGTTTATTTTGACATGAATTTGTGATGGACTGGCATTAATAGATAAACACATGGATAAGCGGGATTGTTAGTATATTAAATCACTGTACATATTTTAGGTTCTTGTAGGTTATTATTGGCAAACACGAAGGACTTTATTACAAAAATGTTTAGACGATTTTTGGACTTACGTACTTTCATCATTGTCTATAATAATATTTCCATTCAAAATAGAAATTGAACATCTATTTAAAAAGAAATTGAATAGAATTTTGTAAATAATGGTACCTATCTGTACAAAATATTGCACGATCGTATATATAGGGAAAAGAGATGCAATCGCAATTTCATATCCATATCTCGACGGGAAACAAAGTATAAACGAAATGGAACAAGCGCACGTGTTATTTGTTTGTTTGAACACCTAAATTATTTTAAAATATACCTAAAACTATATTGGTGTGTGCTTTCTTTTGTTTTCTAATGGTATAGTTAATTATGTGTTTAGGTGCCACTTTTATGCAGCACACCGTGTGTGACCTTAATGCAAAAAGTTATATCTATTATCTACACAGGATACTTTTATAACGTTGGGTTTTATTAAAATAATTCCATTAAAAGAAAACTTGTTTAGAAACTGAATTAAAATGAGAATCTAACTTTTGTCCCTAACCCACAAAATAAGAGAAATCGATTAGGGTTGGCTGGCAATTTTCCCTTTATTCTGCAAAAGTATTCTTACGACGAATATCATCGTGAATATGGAGGTACGAAAACAAAATGAAATAATGTTTACACTTCGCAGTTGCTGTGTTGCTAAAGCAATTTACGATTTTCTTCTGTATTAATTCATTTACATAACTTGAAGCACTAAAGTCGTTGCGAGTGCAAAAGTTTCTACCATTGTGCTAAATGCAAAAGTCCGTGAAGTGAGAATTTTAATAGCGTTTTCACCTAAGTTGCGGGACTTTCGCAAATAGTGAAGTTTGAACAGCATCGCGGTACGAACTAATTGCGGGGAAGGCGAAATAGGTTTTCATACGCGAGCGTATTTACGCACCTTCCACTTCATGTGCTAATATCCGGGCTTAGTTTACTTTAGGCGCACGAGAGCCCCCTCCCGTTATACTATTCGCTACTCTATACGTTACGTACACCGGTACGGGATAAAGCAAGTAATTAAATCGCTGAATTATAATCAAACAATGTAATATTTACTTATAATAGTCAGCGAAATATCTTCATAAAGTTTCATCATAACTGATAAATATTTATGAATTGTTTTTCATAAAATTCCGACATACCATAATTAATTTTTGAAAACACTTTATTAATTAAGTAGCTCGAAATTGTGCATAATGACTTCACTCAATTTATTATTTATAAAACATTACTTTCATTAATTAAATTAATAAATAATGGAATGAATAAGATTGATAATCCGGTGTACAATATTAACATTTTAACAAATTATCTGGTAGGTATTAATAATGAGATAAAAAAAATATTTTCTGGCATAAAATATTTTGTTATTAAATATCATGATAAGTTAGATTCCTTTATCCATACCTAATACATACTTCGGAATAAGGTACGTAGGCATCTATTTAGTTGTTGTTTTATAAATTATAAGCAATATGCTCATTGTTCACCCATGGGAACTATGCTATTTCTTCTTAGCATGCTTGGGGGATGTCTCGATGTTTTCATGTCCATTATAATGTATCTACTAAAGATTACTCTCTGTATAATTTGAATATGTAACAAAACTACGATTGATTCATTGTAAAGTATTTTATTCGTCTATTATCTACATATTTTGGTCATTTTATTTAGACAGATGTAACCTTGATCACTCTATACCTCAACGTCCACGCCCGGCAGAGCGTATTTCCTCCTCGACTCGCTGTTCCCGGGGACATGTCGGAAGAACTCCTTGCCGTCTTTGTACCATTTGACGGAGTACAGCACGTCTGAGGGGCCGAGCTGCCAGCGACAGGAGAGAGTCGCTCGCGTACCGATCGGCACGTGGGTAGGAACCCGCAGCTCTAGCAGTTCTAAGCTTCGCACTGTGTATTCTGGAAAGAAATATGTATGGTTAGAAATATTTTATTGTGTAGGTTGATGATGATTTTGATGAATACTTGATACTCAACCGTTTTTAACAATACCAAAATTCGCGAAAATGATCATAATATTATATTATTATTTTTACATATATATATATACCGTAGCAGAAAAATATATAATAATCTACTAAGTATAGAAAATAAGTAAACATTACATGTAGGTACGAAAAGGTAGCCTAGTTGTTCAAAAGCAAACTCTTCCAGGCAAACCTGTTGATAGGAATGTTGGACGTAATTATATGTTTTAGTAAAAAAACAGAGAAGGATTTATTTAACTCTTTCATTTTATACATCAGAAGTAAATCCGTTTAGCAAAAATAATTGTAGCGTACGGGCTCAGACTAACAGAAAACATGTATAAAATGTAAAAGCATTCAAGTTTTTATAATGAACTAGAGGTCCGCCCCGGCTTCGCCCGTGGTACATATTTCGCAATAAAAGGTAGCCTATGTCCTTTCTCGGGTATCAAAATATCTCCATACGAAATTTCATGCAAATTGGTTCAGTAGTTTAGGCGTGATTGAGTAACAGACAGACAGACAGAGTTACTTTCGCATTTATATAATATTAGTATGGATAGTATGGATTTCAAATCTTGTACAATGTACATGTTTTGATATTTTATTGGACATTTTTAGATGAATTTGATTTATATTTTAAAATAGCCATAAGTTCAATGACAGACTTATAATACAGATGTTGGCTTTAAAATAAAAAGTAAAAACATAATCCCAGTATGACATCGAAAAACGAACTTAAAATTATACCCAAAATAAGCTTTCGCTAAGTTATTTTTGAAATTATTTAGATACCTGCGAGAAGTGAAATACTAAAAAATGTACGACGGAAAACTAATATTAATTTGCTAGCTGCGTAGCGTAGCGTAAAAATATTTCACATGTCCTCCATAATAATTTGTATATTCATATTTTTATTTGCCTGTAGGTAGTTACGAAGGCAAAAATCCATTAAACGGCACGTCAAATAATTTCCCATGTGACGGCATTCGTGGGCCGTAAAAGAGGCACTATTCCGCCGCCCAACATAGGGCTGTTCACATGTAGTTTTCATTTTGTTTTTATTTCTAACTAATGGATAATAATTAGTTCAGCGTAAAATGGGACCAGGTCTAATGACTTTGCAATATGGCATAGCAGTTAGGGTTGTCGAATGGATGATATTTTGATAATTTTGCTTTGGATTTCACCTGTAATTTATAAAAGCCGATACTGAGCTCGTCATAAATGTGTGTATTAATTCCTTGACCTTAAACCTTCAGAATTACAACCTTTTGTTTTTAAAAAGAAAACAAACAAACATAACGAAGTCAACTTACCTACTTATCGCAGAACTCAACAAATATTTATTGCCTTTTGATACGATATGTTATGGATATTGTATAAAATATTACCTACATTTGATCTATTACAATTGTTTTATTGACAGCCCTAGATCGGCGGGTAATTTTACTTTACAAGCCGCGGGGAGCGCAAATGTAAGTAAATTGCTGAATAAAGTCTTCACCGCGAACATACTGCGCCTATCGATAATAATCCTATATAAAAACGTAGATCAAGTCTATATGAAACTGTATTATTTAATAGATATTTTTTTATTTTATAAAAAAAGAAAATGTGTTAATATTTTCATGAAACTGAAGATGAATCCACGGAAAATGTAGCCGCGACTGGGAAAGTAAAATAAAATAACACCTGAATAGAGCAAGATCACTGTTAAAACTATATCTTACTACAAAGCTTCTATTAAAACAAAATAAGTAGGTAGAAAAGTAGTTTGTCTATTTATAAACATCTCAGTATTGTTTAAATTAGTTCGCAAACCGCGAAATAATGCTGAAGTAATCAAAATAAATTGTATTTGTGTTTTGTTATCTCCGTGCTTGCATTCGCTGTAGAGCGACCCCACAGACCCGGATTACAATTCTAGATTCCATTTTTATTCAATCCTGGAAACTGCATTTTCTCAAGGAAAATACTATGCAAACGAAGTAGTTGCGATACTCGTATACTAGTGTATAAATATTAGTTTGCTTCGGCGTCAAACGCAAACATGTATTCTGTGAAACATTTTGGATATGGCAAATTTTACAACAATAGAGTAGCCATGAGTCATGACCTTATTTTTAACGAAAATTACGTCAATTTTCAGATTATTATTTCAAAAGTCTTTTGTCAGTGGTCTTGAAATAAATAATTTAATCTCTTAAAACCTGTGCTTAAAACAAGTTAGTGTACCACAAGTTAGTGTACGAAGTATACTATAGTGAAGAATGTTACCAATTTTTTATTGCAATTGGCTCATATATGCACACATTAAATTTAATACAAATTTCATAATTAGGCGCTAATATTATGAATTCATTCAATCTACGAAATATTTCAAGTCAAAACTCAAGGCTTTCAGCTTGTACAACACTGAAAGTGTAACGCATGTGCAAGAGTAAAAAACAGAAGATTAGCTGATCTTTTTAACAATTAAATTTAGATTAAACTAATTGATGGTAAAAATATTATAAATCTGTTGTTATTGACGACAAAAGTCGAAGCATGAACCTCTGTATTTAAGCTGGTTATAGCCAGACTAACTTGTTAATTAGTAACACAAATTTAACGCAATACGCCAGAACTCCGCAGCCGGGAGTTATAAATTTTACAAAAATTCCGCACTACGTTATAATCAGAGGTAATACAATGTCTGGGCTACTGCGATGAAATATTGAAATTTGCACATTTATTGCCGCAAAACTCCAATTTTTCTACAACGTAGGTACTTAAATTTTTGCGTGTCATAGAGCTATAAGTAATTGAATTAATTACACGTACGTTGTGTGTCAAAATATGAATACAAAATTATTTGTTCTTCAACCAACTTGACGGCTTTGCTAAAGTTCTTGTCACAGCTTGTTTATTTCGTGGGATATTTAGAAAAAGTAAGATAGAGACAGTGCCTAGGGAGTATTAATAAAATATAGATAATATTAAAAATACATATCGAGGCTTTTATTTTTATGAATATTTTATCCCATTTCCAGAGTTTTTGATGCCGGTGTGCAGAAATGGGTTACGCAAATAATTAAATAACGTAAGGCAACACAATTATTTTGATGGTGTAAATTTAATCTTAATATAAAATCTGTATCAACATTTCGGATCGGAACCGTATCCTATAAAGCCATACATTCAGGGTAATTCTATAAACACGTCACCGAAGTAATCCTGTATTGCAAATAACATTCCCCAGTCATAATGAAGCGATGATCTTTTGAATGTTCAGCGTCGTATGGTGTCTGAAGTGTTAGGAGGGAGATAGCGCACGCATTGGTACAGAGTACAGAGGTACTCTCAAGGCTGGAGCACCTGTCACCGAGGGGATATTGTCTAGTCACTTCGTGAATGGCTGGCTTTATTTTAATTGTATGTTTTAGTTATCTGTGCTAAACAGATGATTGATGTTGTTTTTAATTAATGATTTTTTATTTATTTAGCTTGTTAATTAGACCGTTGGCGAGCGATCGTTTTCAATTAATTAAAATATAAGCTACTATGAACATGGAGATAGATGATATTATTTATCTTCTTTATAGCAAATTATATCTATATATACCTAAAATTGTATCCCATTTCCCTTGGTCGCGCTCACGCGTGAACGGTTGGACCGATTTCGAATTAAGATTACTCATAAATATAGGACTAGTAAACATTTAACGACATTGTCTATCTATACATAATTATGTTTTGTGAACTTAAAAGTAATCTCAACTTTTATCAACTTTTATGAAATTGATTTTCTTTTGTTCCTATAAGTAGCATTTCCACGAAACACAAACAGAAGCTAATACTTTCTACTAGATACAAATTGCTTAAAAACATTTCAATAGAAACTTGAATTGCGTATAATATTGCGTCAGTAAAAGCTTCTAGCTATAGGTGCACTATCAATGTAATAACAAGCTGCGCATATTTCAAACGGTCGTGTGGATTTCATATATTTAAAATCATACTATTTCCAGTTTCCCGCTGAATACGTAATAAGAACAGCTATGGGTATCAGGTGTATTGATGTTACGACTCCCAACAAACATAATGTATTGTTTCAATACCCGGCTGCTATCGCGTCGCCCTCACCTATTTCCTATTTCCATTTCACGAAATATTCTTATAAATCGCGAAGGTTTATTATGCTTTCGTGACCAAGCGTCTATCAGTCAATTTGTTCGGGATCACGTTTCGTTAAAAACTTGCAAAATTCACTGTAACTTGACGCTTCAAGGCGTTGTTCGACGCAGCTACAGAGTCAACAAATTTATGTTTTAGAGATCGGTGGGTGAATTTGTTTTGAATTTGTTCATCAAAAACTATAACGTA
The DNA here is from genome assembly GCF_061535395.1 of Colias eurytheme. Taxonomy (NCBI): domain Eukaryota; kingdom Metazoa; phylum Arthropoda; class Insecta; order Lepidoptera; family Pieridae; genus Colias; species Colias eurytheme. Next base: position 3,624,382 of record NC_142983.1, read on the forward strand.
TGTTTTATAAGTTTAGTAAAATGTACAATTGATAAAAAAACATTAGGTAAAATTTATGTGATAAAATTCTTTGAAAACATTACTGATACATTTATAGAAAGTTATATATATCTTCAGAGCTTATTTATTTATTTATTTACTCTTTATTGTACAACAAATTACAATGAAAGTACATAAAACAAAACAATTTAAAATGTACAAACGGCGGCCTTATGGCTCAAAGCCATCTCTGCCAGGCAACCTTCAGGCAAAGGACAAATTATAACTTAAGGTAGCCAATTAGCAATAATAACGTTAAAAAAAAAAAGAAAAAAAAAATGAATTAAAACAAAGCATAATACATAAAACACGCTTTTATGTATTATGCTTTGTTCTATGCTTGTTTATTAAACAGCTTCATATGTGACTTCATTGACATTAATAAAAACCTAATTTCCCCAAGTATTTGTCTCATTACACTACACAAGAATAGGCTCTGCTGTAATGTAACGTAACAATGCTAAGATATGAACAGAATATGTACGACCGTACGTCTGCAAATAAGGATGCCCTAAATTAGCTCCCAAGTATGATGAATACAGCCAACTTCAGATATAGAATATACCAAACACCATTCATCTTAGTTAAAGATAGAATTTGACACATTTTATTGTTATCTCACTACATTTTGTTGAATATTAAACGCAAAGTACTAAACTTGTGGAATATAAATTCTAAACTATACACTATACATAACAAAACGAAGATAAAACCTTACTTCAACGAATATGGTATACAAAATAAGCATTCATAACATAAATTAAAAGAAACGTTAAGTCAGAAGAATCATTAGAAAATTGCTCTATTTTTAGCCTTTAATATGGAGTTTTTAAACAGGAACGTTTGCAAAAATATACTGTGTATACATATTAATTGTTTACACACATTTGCAGCACATGAGAAATTCGTCATAAAGCTCAAAATTTGTTATGGAGAAGGAACAATGTTTAGTTTCTCAAAATTGTACAAACAAATTTTCGCTTTAATCAGCAAACAATTCCACTTGAAACAACATTTTATCGGGTTTTGGGGGCGCACATTTTCTAAGGAACACAAATTATCAAGGACAAATAAATAGCGTATTGAATATGCCGAAAGGCAATTGGTAGAGGCATCTGTTTAATGTTTATCACAAGTGGTGTATAGCGACGTATGGACCGTTCGCACATGAGTCCTCAATTAAGTACAGATTAATCGAAGCTTATTCATATGGAATACAGAGTAATGGGATTATAAAAAGGTTTTTATGTAGGTCTATAAGATTCTTTAGAGATTTGTTAATTAGGGCTCCATTTTCATTAAGTATTTAATATGTAGATTGAAATTAGATGGAATAAATTATTGTTATTCTATTCATTACCTTATTTGCTTCATATTTACAGTTTAATTTTTTTTCTACCGCGTCATTTTTTTATAATCAACCTACGTATCTTTTTTTATTGTTCAGAAAACAACGGCAACAATAACTCTAGATAATAAATTATAATAGAGTAATGTTAAAATCAAATTTTATTTAACACCTACTCCCTCAACGTAGCTTTATATAAAAACCATCTTTCATACTTATTTTTAAACCTCTATTAAATTCTTAAAGGATTTGTCGGGAACTTTTATAATCCCTTAAAGGAGTAAAAGTGTGGCTTGTAAGTGAAAATTCTCGAAGACATTTCCTGTAACCGCGTAGCACGCGATAAATTGAAAACTTACTTAGTACAGCTTTAGTGAAGTTAGCCGTATAAGCCTGGATCTAACCCGGGTCACTGGGTTATAAACTATATCGAAACTACCTAGAGGTAAAACCATGATAAGAGGATAGGGCCAATTCATTTTCTAGACTAGTTCAATTTAAGCGGGAATGCGTATTTCCTACAACTGTATGTAATACTTAATCCTAATCCTGTTTCAAGGGAAGTGTGTTGTTGTTAATAGGGATTGTATTATATTAATAAATAACTTATATTTTATTTTGAAACGAATTTAGGTAAATCAATAAATTGAGTCTATCGTGTGATTTGTGATAGGTAAGCAATAAAGGTATTCAATTCTATGAACAAATTTTTAATGTACAAACACACTAAATTAAATTGGTTTGTAAATATAGCTAATCAATCACCGTGAACCTTTCTTTCAAGTTTTATGCTATAATTGTAGAAGGTATGTATTAACTTACCAGAATATATTATGTAGAGCAATTTATTTTATGATGTCATGAATACCAAGTATGTGCGAATGTGAATACAATTTTGCCGTCCCATTCTTAAAATATTTCAGAAAATTGTAGCATTCCGTGCAATATTGGATGCCGGAAATTATGTTCTTAATTTAATACATTAAATTTTTATTGCACAAAACTGCTCCGAGAACATTTTTAAGATGCTTATTGAATGCACTTTATTACAATGAGCGTTCAAGTTAGTGCATACAGAAACCTCTTAAGTATTTTAATTAAACTACTCGAATAATAAGCAGGCTAATATTGAAACCCTAACACGGAATAACAGGGGTTCTTCAGTCTTCAACTCAACTCAGCATTCCTTGACTTAAAGCAAACTTTCAATACGGCTTCTTTCTAAAGCTACCTTACTTGTGTTTGAAAATAAAATTCTTTAATGAAATTATTTAATTCAGAATTATGACTCGCACTTCTTGGCCCTATTTATTCTAAAGGAAACTACATATTTCATTTACAAGTGTAGTACAAGTACTTTTATGTATATTATTTGTATTCCTATGTCGGTTAGGCTTATCTTTGAAACTGTTCTTCTTTTTGCTTACTTACTAGTCTAACAGGTTTTCTATTGATTAAAAAGGTTAATTTAAGGTATTAAATATTTATTTTAAAGCAAAATTGTTTTATTTTACAGACACAACTGCTCTCAAGAAAAAACACTTAAAAACATTAAGTCCATATCTATTTATTTGACAGCACAAAAAAGCTTTATACCGCGTGGTATTACCGTTCTTATAATATGAAAACCATAAAGAAAGATTATCGCCTTAATAAACACTAGTGCGACATCATGTGGCCTATTCTCGTTTTCCTAATGACAGTTTCCAAATATGCAAATACAAGTGTAGTTAAGAAATATTTACATTGTTTAGTTAAACTTTGCCCAATTATATCGTACTATATGCCCTTCGATATGAATAGTTTCTTACTCATTCGCATATCTTCAGCATACTCAGCATAATGTCTTCAAACATTACCTGATCTCCGCTTTAGCGGAATCGTTGTTAATTAGAGGAAGTTTCAAATCATACTTGCGAAGGAAGTTAACTAATTTTACCGCTAAAGACATTACACACAACGCGTGAGCAAACTTTCTCGAACAACGTTCGGCGTAGGTACAGTCTAATTTTTAGCGTAATGTAAAATATCGTGTGTAAAAGTGTCGTCGGGTGCTCAATAAATATGAGCGTGAAGTGTAAACAGGCGGTTGTGTATTTTATGTGCAATTAAATGCGGACAGACGGGGCATGGGGCGCCCCGCTGCCGCGCCGATACTTAACAGGGTGCCGACTCAGTAAATAAATACTTGCATCTACGTACTGGTTAAAAATTAATTAAACCGCACAAGTTGGTGTTGTGCTTATCCGGGCGTGATAATTTCGAAACTGCAGCCGCTGGAATGGTTGTGAGTAAGTTGAATGTGAACGAACGTTATTCGACAATGAATAAAGTTTTCCTATAAAAATAAAAGACGATAAACATTGTTTACTTTGAAGCGGAAGATTAAAATAATATTTCATTATTCTAAACAAATATCTAATACATTGTGGGTTTACTTTTTGCTTTCTTTTAAGAACATGTTTTGATATGAAAAAATCTATAGGTAGGAAAGCCGTGAGTAAAAGACTGAAACACCATTTCAACTCCACTTATTATTAGATATAAATCCATATTTTCAAGAATTATTATAAAAATATTTTAAAATCCTTTGTATTTACGCTATGTTAGGTAAGTAGGTACGCGAAAAACTTTTTTACTAAATAACTTTATGCACAGCGTTGCAGATGTTATTATGTTGATGGCAATAAGTTGCAAAACGTAAACTTATTGAAACTTTTCACTCTAAGGCCTAAGGTGTTATATACTTACACATACATTATGTTAATTAAAGCAAAACATCTTTGTAAAATATTACATAACATTTAGTACACTGAGAAGTGAGAACTATCCGAAACTGTCTATCATACCTATTATCTAACACGGAGCGACATATCTAAACCTATAACCAAGTTCTAAGGAACACCTTGAAATTCTAGTCCACGTGTGTCAAGAGTAGACATAATGCATACGAGATTCTGGTTGAGGTTCGGTCAATACTGACAAGCAACACATTAACTATGACCTACGGGAATACATCTACAATTATAACACTAACTATTGAATCAGTAAACTCTGTCGGCCGCCCTAAAAGGCGGAGTCGAAACGTTAATTAGTTCCGGAAACAAGCTGCAGCATTCTGATAGTGTTTTTATGAACACTTGCGTATTTTTCACTTTATTTTACCTCCCGCTTGTTATTGAGTTAGGAAACAATATTATAACTAGCTAACTACGTATGTACTGCTTTCTCGTTTACATTGACATCACGTTCTTGAAGAGCTATGAAAAAATAATAATTTGTCATTCTGGAAATTAATTAAATTCTAAGAAATATTCCTTACATTTTCATTGCTTTTATACGTTCTATCTTGGTGTCCTATATTTGATCTATTAAGAAATTTGTTTTTATATTACCGTTATAGATAGTAGCTATACCATTTAATACAATAGTTGTGTGTGATTTAAATTCAGTTTTAATAAGTAAAGAAAATAATTAGGTCAACTGAGTAAGTAATGCAGCCAATATAAAATTTAATAATTTAATTGATCATAACATGCCGTTCCTATATATCTTATTCATTTCCTATAGATATTCCTATAGATCTTCAGAATTGATCTTGTCTTGAATTTTTAAGCACCGTTATTCAGGGGGCGAATTGGAGAGCCCGGGCAAGGGATCGAGGGGTCTGGAAGAAAGTACTGGACCAGGCCAGGGCCCACTCGCGGATGTAAAGCCTCAGATAGGATAGGATAGGATAGTTATTCAGGGGTTACATAGGCTATTTTTATATCTGGTCAAAACGAATAAAGCCAGGGCCAGCGGCTAGTATATTATAAAAAACTAATTTTGCAAATGGTCTGAAAATATCAATTTCAACAGTTACAACAAAATAAAATTTTACCAAGCCAAATTTTACTAGGCTTCATTTGAAGCGCTTTAACGAATACTAATTTGGTTCTGAAATATTGACGTGAATTATTCAATGTTACACTCCATTTGTTGTACTTGTATCGTTTGTGACCACGTTTTTATAACAAGTAGGTACTCCATCTCAGTTCTTTTAGCATTGCAAAAATGAAAGAGTTCTTCACACAAAATGTTTATTGTGCACGATAAACATCGTGTGTTGCGAACCTTTTGTCATACGAGATGCCTTTTAGTTTTAAACATACATTTATATATTAACCACAACATATTTGTGCAATCTCACTGTAAAACGATGCGATATTTTATTCACCGCTACGTTACCTACTGTAGTCTGTACAGAGTGATCATGTCTCTTACGAGACAAGTAATATTTGGTAGCATACATTTTATAAGAATGAGCGGAATGACTGGCACGCACCTAATGAAGGGTCTAATAAGCAATATATTAGATCTGGTAATCGATAATCTACATTGTTAGGTATAGTTAGGCTAGAAACTAATTAGAGCTCAGATTGATATTGTCATATATTTTTTACGTGTATGATGTAGGTACTGAAGAGTCTGAATTTAAGTAATAATAATACATAGTACCTAATATAATATCTATGTACTCAACTGTCAATTTATTTACTGTATTGTTTTTTTTATAATTTAAAATAAGTTTTTAACTTTACCTCGAATATCTAGGTACTTACGATAAAATATAGAGTTATAGAATTAAATAAATACATTATACAATGTTAACAGTGGACTTGAACAATTGAAAATTATATTCAGCCCGTGAGATATTAAAATAAAACATAACATTTAATGGATATCCTACCTTTATATATTAATATACCTAACACGAAAAACGTTTTATTCAATTTATCCATACCTACTTGCTTCCCAGAATTATAAATAAAATAATATTGTTATCTACGGATTAATATTTAACGCACTTTTCATAAGTATATGGATTTCTAAAAAAAACATTTTCTCGAGAAAGTTTGTTTTATGAAAGGTTTCCAAAAAGAGGAGCGACCTCAATTCTTAGTACATATTATATTTTGTTATGTATCTTTTTGAAAATCTTTTTTTGAGTTAAATTAGCTCCTAAAAACTAATTGCATTTGTCATATTATGTTTATTCACTTTTTTTTATGAAATTAAGTAGGTACATCATATATTGCTACCCAAAAATGTTGTTAGGCGTCAAACAAACATTGAAGAATTCAATAAGGTAAATCGGGATGTAAATTTATGTCACAGCCTTACGCATTATAATATACATTACTCGAGTGAATAATTCTATTGAAATAATCCATGTTTGGCTAAGTGTATAATTATACTAAAATCGACAAGTTCTCTGCCATTACTTTGTCAAAACACTTAAGATATTCCGATATCGTTAAATTTATATTCGCCATGTGGTAGATACGGAATGAAGTCATCGGTTGAATTCGGAGTTACTTCTGCGAATGCTGGAATATAAGAAGAAAGTAAAATATAACTGATTTTTATTACCTACATGTATTTATATCTATGCATGTTACTATATCGCATAAACTGATTTGCCTTTTAGTTGGTATTTTTATCATAACAGTAAATGGCCTTTTAATCGAGGATATAGGCTCTTCAGATGATTAGGTAAGAACATACTAAGAAACATGTCTCTCTCTCTCTCTCTCTCTCTTCAGCCTTTTTCCGTCCACTGCTGGACATAGGCCTCTCCTAAGGCACGCCATAGAGCTCGGTCTTAACTCTTCCTCAAGCTGAACCAGATGTTCGTCAAGCCGTAGCGTGCGTCCGTTGTACGTTGCAATGGTCATTTGGGTTTGGCGGCCTACCGTAGCCCGGGGATTCTTCGCACCCCCTGTTCTACCGTTACCACGACCGCCGCCGTAGCCGGGAATAGTAGAACTACCGGGAACTGGGGGCCGTGGTTGAATGTGACTTGCCATTAGAGGTGAATGCCCATAGTCGCCACGCTGGGCATGCGGGTTGGCGACCGCAGAGCATAGTTTTTTCCAACCAGTGATGCTGCTGCCCATTACCGGCTTATTGTATTTAGCTATGCCGTTTTTTGGATGGTTATACCGCCATCATCCGGTCGTCAGAGCCTCGTCCGTTGTTCAACAGGATATACCACGTGAAGGTGAGGTTGACATTTGGAGCACAAAGATGTTATTTTGCTCCCTTACATCCCTTCATCATTATTAAAAAACGAAATGATGATTAAACTGTACATCATAATACTCGCACAAACGTCCCTTAAACCAGACAATGCTCAACCGAACAACGCTACCCTACGTCGTTAGATCGAGTTTATGCACGCACTCCTTCATACATTTCAAATTATACGCAAAAGATATAAGCCAAACGCTTATCCTTTCGCACACATAGATAAAGTTCGCTTATGTTTGAATGGCAACGACTGACATTATCGTAAAAGTACGAACTTGTGTTGAAACAGCGACGAAACACAAGGGGCTCACATACAATTGCCGAAGTTTCCGACGTACGTAGCTCATACGTTTCCATTATACGTGTGATAAATGTCAAACGAATATTACAATCGCTATCTGGCCTTATTTAAAATTGATAGAAATTTTTATTACGAAATGGTAGAACATTGCTGGTAACATTCGTACTAATGGCATCTGCGAGTAAGAAGTGATGATAAAAGTTAAACACCAATCTTTTTAGAAGTATGAAAACTTTCGCACAGTTCGTTTCTATGTTTCGTGTTTATGTTCGATATGGGAAAAGAAGCCTTGAAAGTAAATCCACCCGATATAAAAACTCATTCGTTAAGCCATAAACGTTATAATCCATACTAATATTATAAATGCGAAAGTAACTCTGTCTGTCTGTCTGTTACTCAATCACGCCTGAACTACTGAACCAATTTGCATGAAATTTGGTATGGAGATATTTTGATACCCGAGAAAGGACATAGGCTACCTTTTATTGCGAAATATGTACCACGGGCGAAGCCGGGGCAGACCTCTAGTATATAGACACAAAACGAAGACATTGTCCATCATTAAAATTTTAACTTAGTATTAAACATTGTACATATTCCAAGCAACATTTCCAAGCAAACATTTTTTTGTAAATTGATGTATTGAATTCAATACAGAGAATTAATTAGGTACTTAGTAGATGTGAATGTCCAATACTGTTATAAATTAAAAGGGAGCTAACATACACATTATTTTTACACCAATTCTAGAAGTAATTAGTACCACAAATCGACGTATGCTTTATAAAATACCTGAAAAAAAAGGTTCTCCAAACAATTGGCAAAATAAAATATCAACTACTACGCTTATTTTATTTTTAAATTCCGGTAACTGATCGATCGTTATAACTTCTATATACTGTTAATTTTCACGCTATTTTGAAATATCTGAATAAAAAGTTAATGGATGTTTGTAAATTTTCGACACAACTTTTCGGATAAAAAATTTTTTGTTCATGACATTGTTTTGATTATTAATTATTTATTTTGGTGACTATTTGTCTATTTTAAAGCTTTCATAAAAGGTTTAGTTAAGTACTATTTCTAAAACAGAACGTTCTAACAATGCTGTCTATTTAAGTGGTTTAAATATCCAACGTACAATAAAAAGATAGAATCCTTTGAAAGCAGTTTCAACGTTCAGACATATTTTATCCCTCATTTACCGTAATAATTTATGCGAATTCAATCTTTTGCAGATCTATGTCAAATTATATATTTAGAAAGACTGGAAAATTTTCATTACATTAATTTCTTAAAAAAAAGTTAAGAATGGATATGATTAATTTAGTTGTTATTAAATATTTTTCATTTTGAAACTAATGCAGTATAATTCAATAGACTTAGAGTAAATAGAGCTTTAAAAAAAAGTGATGAAGGCTCAGACTAGGCGGAAGTAATAAATGCAATGTGCATGACTCATGTTACGCGCGAGGTGATAGTTCAATACCTTTTATGCGGTCCAAATGTTTACAATAAAAATAGCCGTATATTTTTTATGATAGAGCAAATGAGCCTTATGTTAAGTGATCACCACTAGCCATGAAGGTTTATAACACTGGAAGTATAGTAGTTAATAATTATAATATTGGTGTTCTTCTAGTGTAGCAAATAACAAATATACAGGGTGTCTTAATATTGGTATACTAAGCGCGAAGGTAATATATAATATATATATATATAATTGGTATACTTCAACAACAAAAATTACTTATATTATTATAGTAGGTCCTTTCAACCGACTTCAAAAAGAGGAAGAGCTTCTCAATTCGACTTATTCGTATTTTTTCCTCAGAACAGGCTGGGTGAACTGATTGTGATGATTCTCTTTTTATTTGAATGCTAGTGTCTTCGTGTGGTGATTTAAATTTTGTCTATTTCTGATAATTCGAACTTCTTGATGTCGAAGTCGCATAGAAAATGTCGAAAATGCATAGAAAACTTCTTATAGTAATCTATAGATACATATAATAAATCTGTAGAAGTGTCTATTCTGTACATTGAAAATATTGAAAAAATAAATAGCAGGTGGTGTTACTGGATCGATACCAAACCCAAATATGTGATTAAAAAATTTTTTGTCTGTCTGTCTGTCTGTATGTATGTGAAGACATCACGTGAAAACTACCGGTTCGATTTCGATGAAACTTAGTATAATTATACCTTATTATCCTAGGCGTAAAATAGGATACTTTTTATCCTGGAAAAATACGTAGAAAAAAAAATAATCTTAATTTTTCAGTTTTATCCATAGACGTTGTTCTGTAGAACCGCGAACACGTTGCGTATTATTATAGGCCTAGCCGTATTTGGGTCCAATAGATATTTATAAGATGTCATTGTCAGAGTTACTCAAAATGGAGAAATAAACCATCCACGCGAAGACCGACATCCGCGCGGACGGAGTCGCGGGTGGAAGCTAGTAAATAATATTTTTCATTCGGTTTTAGCACTACGATTCACTGAATATTATACAGAGTCCATTTTGTATTCCCGCGCGGTTGTCCAAATACAAAAGTACGAGCAATAGCGAAAATGGAAAAGAGAAGATTATACAGAATATTGGATACGACGAACGATTTATACTCGTTTTATAGAAAAGTTATTTGATCTTCCAGTTTTTTATGAAAGAGCTGAGAATTATGTATAGAAGTTAAAAAGGTACTTTAAACGTTAGGATCAATATCGAACAAAAGAGTTATCCGCCTTTTGCGAGCTTCGGTGAGGAGAAACGAATTGTTTAATCCAACTTGTTAGGTTTTCCCTTAATTTACTATATAATTTATCTACTATAAGTTTATTTGACTGTACCATGTACCATAAAATATAAAATACTAGCGGTCCGCCCCGGCTTCGCCCGTTCGCTTCACATATTTCGCAATAAAAGGTAGCCTATGTTCTTTCTCAGGATCTAAAGATTATCTGTGCCAAATTTCATCAAAATCGGTTCAGTAGTTTATGCGTGAAAACCATACATACATACAAACCTTTCCTCTTTACAATATTAAGTATAGATTATCCTATTGTCCTATGGCATAAACAATATAAAAATTAAATATGATTGCAATGTACTGTTTCCTCGAATGATTAACCGCCCCATAAAAACAGACCTACTCCGTATAGACTCCAAATATGTTGCAGTGGAACTTTCAAGTCAAAAGCCTAGAGTGATTCATAATGCGAGTATAATAAACAAATCTCAAAATTACAACACTAACATTAAAACAAGCATTGTAAGCGATATTTGGACGTAGCACTTACTGCAGTCCCTACAGAGCGACGCAGCCATTTTAAGTGATAAATTACTGTCTACTTGATACCGAATACAGCGCTGTAATTTAACTCATGAAATTGGTATGCATAGTAGGCTAAGATAAGGATTTATACGGTTAGCTTCTTATATTATGTTATTTATATTTTTCAATTTACATTATTTCATGGACATGGGATTTTCTGAATATTATTGTATGTGCTGAATAATTTTACAAACATATTGCTAACCTGTATCACATGCCAGGGTTTATGCAATAAACTCTTGGGTTATTTCATGAACATAAAAAGATTAATTGTAAGAAAAACCTTAAAACAAGCTTAAAGCTGATGGCAGCGCTGATTTTTCCGAAACTTATCACAAAAATCTTAAAATTTAAATAAAATACGACAAAAACTGATACAAATATACACATTACACAGTTGGTATCTTGACGAATATAAAATTATTTCAATGTCTTGATATAAATAAATAACTATTAGAATTTGACCCCAGACTTAAATTATGGTGCAATCTAATTTATCAAATAGGCTAATCATTAAAGGTAAGCCCTTCAGAAACTGATACGTCATAACTCATAAATATGAACGCACGAGCTGACTACGAAGCCAACCCATTCGTTTTATAAAGTGTATCAATAAAATGAAGGATAAAAATTATTGCGGTTTTAATCACAATTTTATTTACGTTATAAACTCTGAAGCAATAAGCGCTTTTATGAGCTGCCTAAGTGTTTGTTTAGATATTAATAAAATTCTTTCTGCCTTTTATAGATAGCGATCGAGAATGGAGATATTTGAACTGCATTTATTACTTCAAAACAACTTGTTATTGATTTAGATAGTGGAGATGCTAGCTTTCTGGGAGGTTTAAATATATCTACTAAGGCTCAGGTTGTACCTTGAAGTTTGTTTGTTCCTCTGAAACGATTACTTCCTACACTACGAATACTTGAGAATTTAATTTCATACCAAGCGAATTTCCCTTGTTTGTTGACGGAAGAAAATATAAGTAACTAAAATATAACATGAATTTTTCTTTGATATTATAAACCACGTTCATAATAGACCTTAAATTTTACTGCAAAATTAATTGTTAAATATCTGTTTCTCTCATTTAAATGTGACATTTTTACTTGGAATTTTGTCTATCCTTAATTAAACAGATTTGTTCCAAATTAATTGGTGTCCAATTCCCTTTATCTAATTTTAACGATTTTCTGTGTTCATTTTGTATTTACAGACAACGTTTAAAAAATACAGTACCTAGTAAAGATTCGTAAAACACAGTGATAGTAAAACATAAATGTTGAATGTACACACCATTTAAATGTTTGAGATAATGAGACAATGATATACAAGGTTGTTTATTATTCATGAATGAATATTATGGTGAAGAATGTAAAGAATGTTAAATGTTATGGTACAAAATAGGAAAATATTAACAGCCATATATAGAAATAATAATAGCCATGTTTAAAAAGAATTAAGCTGTGAATTATATACCTATTTATATGTTTATTTATATAGATAATTGTGGATACAATAACAAAAAATATATGTAGGCCAAAAGTCTGCAGCATTTAATAAAAACATCAAAAATCCTTGGTCAATATTATTATTTCGTAATTTACAAAATTAAAGTAACTTTTAAGCCAAATATTTGCGTTCCCGGAACAAGTTCTTTCGAGCGGTTGAGTAAAAACCTATACATCTTATTGGTCGTTGAAAAACTAAAAATTTCCTAGACTACGAAGTGAAACTAAAAATTTCCCCATCTCAAGTACACTTTAAGCAGTTTGAAAGCAAATTTATAGGATTCTACTAAGTATGGAAAGTTCTTTTAGGAAGAGAAATTCAGAATAGAACCAGTGAAGTAAGAAATAAAATTAATGTACATTGAATTTTACAAGAGGGAACCGCTAAGTCACTGTTCAGTAGATTATATTATTATTATATATAAATGGAATTTAAGAGCTTAACAGAGAGTTCACAAAAAATCAAAACTATTTCATCTTACCATTGAATTTTTTTCATTTTTCTGATAATATCTAAAGAACCATTAAGGAAAAAAATGTGTAACATAATAGACCGACTAATGAAATTAAAACATTATTCCGTAACATTATCTAATCCAAATCTTTGTACACAGAACATCATGTGGTTTTTATTGATTCCATTAACAAACGATACAATCTGGTTGCAATTAATTCGATCGATCTAACCAAATCCTGTCCAACACGCTACAGATAACTGACGCTTGAATATTTTTATTACGTTTGCGCGAATCAAAAGAGTTTTTTTCTTTTGCTTTTTCAGTCGGTGTATGCAGAATTGCTCTACGACGATTATAGAAAAGTTGCATAAGTGCGTAGGACAAAAATACGAACAAAATAGATGCTTTGAAAAATCTTGATTTTGATTGAAAACTATACTAAACTGCAGGTGTATGCGTAAAATATAAGTGCATTACTAAATACTAAGTGTATCACTTTCATAGGCCGACAGGTCGGAAGACCTTCGATGACGGGTAAAGGGTTAAATCCTCTATAAAGAAAAACACCGCCACTTTATAATGCCTGAAGATTATAATTCCAACACGTGCCATTTTCAAGAAAGACCCTCGATGACTGGAATAGGGTTAAATCCTCTTTAAAGAACACTATCAACTTCCAGATATTTTAAATATTCTAGCACGTGCTATTTTCAAGAGTGCTTCCATTTATTGATTTCACAATTTTATTAAATTTCCTAAATATTACTATTGAGGTAATTTAATAAAATGAACAGCGTACTACAAGAATTAAAGCTAACTAAATCGATGCATTCAAAGTCAATGTAGTGATAAAATCATCTAGTAGAAAGTAGTATTCCGTATGCACTCGACTATGATGGTATAAGTTACAAGCTAATTTATTATTTAACAGGTTTGCGTTTGCGACGGGCGCACGTAATGAAAAGAGGGAAATGCCTTAATCCTCACAAAGCCGGCGCTCCGCTGAGGGACTTCAGTCATCATGTTACGGATCAGGATTCAATTAGCGAGTCCAACGATCGTTTAGCGTTTGTTCTTTACAAGTAACAATGGTAATGACATTGTTTAGAATGTTCCAAATGTTTGGAGTGTAAGACTGAATGGGGGCTTATTTTGTTGTTGATTTGGGTTGACTATAGGCATTAATTAAATTACAACTTCTGCACTAGGCACTTAGTCTCATTTAGATATTTAGTAACTGTTCATATAGTGTACGAGGAATCAAGTTAAACCCAACGAGATATTATTATAAGATTGCTCACGACAAATTTTCAGAGCTACTGAAAAACAAAAAATTATATTGTACTTTTGCACGTACCGTTAAAGTAATTTAAAAAAAGCATTTAATAAAAATATTATTAAACGTACCATAAAGAATCCCCTTTTTGTATATGAAAGAAAAACACTTGCTATAAAGCCTAGGATAAATAAATCTTTGATAAAAAAGCAATATTTGCATATCTACAGAAGGTTGCCCTCAGGGATTGTAATGTAATAATCTCAATTTGAAGGTAGCCCGTACGTATGTGTAGAATAATGCTCGTATTCTCATACCTACAGCCTTTTTTATGCAGTAGATACCGAGCTTTAGGTAATAAAATTCTATCTTATTGAAAGAAATGTGCGACGAGAGGTATACACTATACATATTTTATTTGCATATTAACATGTACTGCACCTATAAATAAATAAGTAATAACTAATACGATGGTGTTTAAACATTACATACACTAATAAATATATAATTGCTTTTCTAATTGTTGAAGTTAAGTTTAATTTTGCCATTACAAAGGGAAAATGCTCAATTAGTGCCACGTTTAATTGTAAAAGCTTTTCCTGTAATTTAAATTAATTACTTCTAGGAAGCTCCTCTACTATGACTATTGCCAACTATGTGCAGTTTTGGGAAGATTTATAGAGTCGTTATACTAACCAGCTGATTTCTGTTCCCACGTGGTAAAGAATTAACATTCACAAACTAACTGGCTTTAAGTTAAACCGTCAGCCTACCGATTATCCGAGTGTAGCAACATATTGGAAACGTTTGATGACATTAACATTATTTTGTCTAACCCCCATTCGGAAGAAATAAAACGTATTATCAGACTATATAGGTTTCGCCTCGGATCAGTCTCCTTAAATTTGTAGCTAGCTTGTAGCTAGTAAATTATTAAATTACTGAATTTATGTATTAGCGTGTAAAATAGTTATAAGTATGTGTGTACCTGAGCGTCATATTCATTTTGTGATTAAGCTCGTTAAATAAAGATTAAAAAAAAAGTTAAAACGTGCTTTAGCATTTGTTGGTTTCCCTAATAAACATTCCCTCGTGACAGATATTATACAAATTTATTAAAGCGTATCGGACAAGACGATACCAAAAGATTTTAAAAACCTTTTCATAACGCTGAAAAAATTATAATTCACCTGATCATAATCCCACGCAAACGCCCGAGTGCCTAAATATCAAAAGATATAAATCGTCGTTTAGTAAACAAAACAAAACCCTCTCGAAACACAGAGTGGTTCTCACATAGTATAATTAAGAGGCACACTTAACATGGCCCGAGTGAGGGTGCCACTCAATTATTCGTAACCTGATGCGCGATCACGGCTCGCCACAAGCACCCCGCAGTAGGAAACAAAATTTCAACGTCGCACGCGCTAGATTATATAATTAGATGTATGACAGGTGCTCACCGTGTAATGTGCCCCATTTAAGTGAGCAAGACTAATAAGTGGACTTAGTTCATTGTCTTGGCAAATGTGCGAGCTAGTAAATGGGGCATCTGGTAACCGTACTCTAAAGTATTGTAACCTGACTACTTACATGAGTACACGTGATTAATTTTTTACTTATATATTAATATTAATTTCAATGCTAAATAACTTATATTAAATCCTCAGTATCCTGCAAATGTTATCAATTTAAAGGGTGCCAAATGTCTAGACACAAATATCTACATAATAAGGTGAACTTTAGACAGATCGAAAGTCAGAGATACAGGAATGATAATGTGCAAAGCATTTCACAATAATTTTTGTATCCCAAACGATACAATCAACGATCAATATCATGCAGTATCAATGAATTATATTATATTGGAGTCATGTTTCAGGATGTTCCGTCAATTAAACAGCTAAATTCAATCCATTATAATTGAATGGCTGGCATATTTAGGTTGTATTACAAAACCCACCCTTAATGTCATTCCAAATGAAACCTGTCAAAAACTTGCCAATATCTATTTTACGAAGGGATCTGCGCGTGAATGCTATTTACATATTTTAAAGTGAAACTTTTATTACATCGTCTCAAACTTTTGGTCTGTGTAGCGCATGTCGCGTGTATCGCGGCTGCCGAGTAGGTATACCTACCACATGAGTAGAAATTCCGTCTTTCTACTCATGTGATACCTACTCAGCAGCCGACCGACACGCGACATGCGCTACACAAAGCAGTGTTCGGAACCGTTCGAACAGTTTCACTTTTACCGTGGTTTCATAAAACCACACAACATTTTAATTTTTGTAATCTGTTTTTCTTTTATTATTTTAATGCTGGCTTAATATTAGTATATTGGTTAAACAGAAAGATTCCTATCTCTGGAATAAACTAAGTTGTAACTAGTACTTTCGACTTTTTTAATCACATCTATCTGAACTTAGAATGATTGTTTAAATGAGGTCAATTCTGATTACCCTGAAAATTGTAATAGTTTTATATTCGATTTCAATTTAAAGGAAAAAATTGATATTAATTTTTCATTCAGTAGCTGCAATAAGTCAACTTTTCCGTACACATTTTTATAAATTCTCTAATATTTAAATAAGAAATCTTACCCTATTTTATAGCTGAAAACAGTAAGGAGTATTATTCAAAGAGATTACCTTCGTTCAGCATCTCTTGTGCGTGGTAAATTAGCTGTTATGCTCTGCTAATAAGGTTTAGTTTAGTGTGACTTTCTTTGATGGGTGAGCCACACGGTGAGATTAGAACGTGTCATTACGATGCTCGTTAAGATACGGGACATGACGAATTGCAGATCTGAAGAAAATATAGCAATTGCCAAGGGAATTTTGATCCCAGATTTTTTAAGAAACAGAATATTTTAAGGTATGACTTTTTTATTAGGGCTTGAAATACATGTATTAATCTGAACTTCAGCTACATTAAAAATTCATCCATTAAGAGCTACGCTACATTTTTTCAAATTAATATTTTTATTTCGTGAGGAACTTCAAAAAACTGTCTAATAATTAGGTACTATTGAATGTTACTTCACGAAATTGAGTTTTTAATTTACTTGCTACAAGAAATTATTATGGTTATTTAATTAATCAATGTCTATGCATGGAACTATTTATTTGAAGATAGCCGTAGTTTTTGATTGATAAAACTGTTTGATGTTGATGTCAAAGACCATATAGGGAACGAAATATAATGGCTGATGGTTATCTAAGAACGACAGTTTTCATTCATAATTGACATATAAATAAGGTTAATTTATGGTTTGATGAGTACGATGTTATGATAAAACGTGAATCAACGAGGCAAGGAATGTAATATATACTTCCAGTACACGCGATTTCATCTGCGTAAAATGAGGATGGAATTTGAGATGAATTTTATGTCGTCTTTACTTCCTATTAGCATTTGAATGTGTAATACAAACAGATATTTATCCCTTCTACGGTTGGATTAAGCTTGGGAGACTTTATCGTTTTACAATAAAATTTTAATTAAGTATATAGTTACTGTTACGGATAGGGCATCGACGGGAATGGGACAAATAAGTTTTACAATCGAAAATTGAACCTTGATTTGTATAAAATATTTTGTTTTACAATAATGTAGTGTAGTTCATTATAGTCGTAAATTCCCTACAGATTTAATGTACCAGATGACTAGTATATACCATATTCGATATTAAGGAGTGGAGCACCGGAACCAAAAGCTTACAGCGTGTCTAACGCTGGCCATATACGTATTATCAACACAATGCTATCTTTGATACGGCCAATTTGGTACTTAGCATTTATATTGCTCCTAAGTACTGTATGAATTTTTGAGTAGGGTTTAAACATAACCTATAAAACATGAAGATAGAGTATTTTATCGATGTTTCACTGACGATATTTGTTTCTAGTTCTTTAATAAGTTGTGTCAGAAATTACTGTTTTGTTATAAATCAAATGTGTATGTTTTTTCGGAAAAACAATTCAAGCAATTGCATCGGATAGCTATAGAGATGGAAAAAATAAAAGTTATGTATTTTCTGTAACATGACCTTAATGAGTCTATTATGTGGTTTTGTGGCACTTTTTTAGTATGGTGTATAGTATCATAATCGCAAACTGGTTTATAGAACTTTAAATAGCAGCATATGAATCACGTTACACATCAATATAAAATATTATTGCCATATATCCTGAAAGGATTTCTCTCGTTTAGTGAATTGTGAAATGATTTCTATTTATTTTTGCGGTAATAAAATAACGCGGTGATTTTATGGATATACATATTATGTACAAATATATCATCAAAGATCATTTAAATGTTGTTATCATAAAAATGATATAATAAGAAATATGTATTAATTCTTATGATTAAAATACAATGGAATAGATTTAATTGAACCAAATTTTACTATCTATCTATTAACTATCTATTTACTCCGACATTCAGAATATTTTCAGACGATAAATAAAATTTATCCCACATTGCACCCTTTTCTAGTTAGTTACATTAAATTTGGTTCAGTGGATCTAACTTGAAAACTGTCCACTCTCAAATACGTAGGTAATATTAAAGATATAATAAAAAGGTATGTTTCTAAACATTAACAGAGTACGATAATATAACAATAAGTTGTAAGAATATTTACAATATTAAAGAAGAAAAATATCACAACTTCGTTAATTGAATGTAACATATTCTTAACTTTCCTTTTATGCTAAACAAAATTCGGCAACTTTTAACAAGATTAACTTCGCGGGACTTGTATCGACGAAGATCTTAGAAATTATAACTTTCTAAAAATATAAGCGAATTCTTAGATTGAACTTTTTAGATATTGTAATTAGGGAGATGTGTTTTTCAAATATTTTATGTTTGTTATCTTATCGTATAGATTATAAACAATTTTAAGCATTTGCATGTATTAAAAATGTGTCTTTATTTATATACCTATAAACATAATATAAAATCTTATTGTTTGTTTTACATGTACACTATGAAATCGTAGCTATTTGAAAACACTCGGTAACATCGTTCAGAAATAGGTATTTATTTTGAAAACAGAGATGCCCGAGTAAAATCCAATACTGTATCCAAGGAGACAGAAAATTACCTAAAAAGGTCATTTTACTCACCGTGAAAATTATTTATAGTAGATCAAAATATTTCTAGACGTTTATAGAAAAAATCGATATAAACGTGGGTTGGCTATTTATAAAGAAATTAATTCGTTTATAGAAAAATTTTCCACTTCAATACATTTACCGACTTAGGTAATTTTTTTAATTGTTATAATCTACGTGTTATTAAATTGATCAATAATAGTTTCTATATTCACAACCTTATTCTTCAGCTTGAAAGCCCATTTAGTTATTCTATTAAACAGCGTAATAGGTTTCCCTATCTTATTGTGAAATATGTAACTTTTGCATCTTTTCTTATGCATAATAAGTAATAACTACGAAGAGAAGTAAAATAATGCACGCCAGCCTTCGTTTATTATTCAAAGGAGTTCTTTATCAAAGTCTTCGTGAATATTTAATTAAAAAATAATAATGATAAAATTATACACTTAAGAACGAAAGATTAAAAGAGATGTTTAATTATGAACGGCACATAATGAGTAAAAAAGATAATAGGTACCTAAGCTTATTTATATTCTTCTAATTACATGTGGTTTCAATGTTGTAATTTACTAGTTGAAATAATAATATATCATGTTGTTTAAAATGACTTTATTATTATACACAATTACGTTAAATGAGTCTTTATTTTCGCAAATATAAATTGACCAAGTTCCCGCAATTACCGCACCGAATATTACCCCGTAACTTCGTACTCAGTTCACTCTAAAGTGAAAGACAAAACAGAGAGTCGAATGGATAATTTTTAAAGCCAAACCGTCAACAAAGAGCTAATCTGGTTGCTCGCTAACGTTTGCTCAACAAACAGCTATGTTTGTGCGGACAATAGCCAAAGTACAATAATTGCGCTTGGAGTGGCCAAAAGCCACTATTCCGCAGCGGATTGGATAAAGCTCGACACATATTACACAGACGTGACGCTCTGCGTGACATGCATCTTATGTGCGGACAGGCTATTGTGGCTAAATGTGTGTTCAGTTTTTTCCTTGACAAATCGTCGTGTTTTGTTTCACGTTTTACTGCTACGAATTTGTATATGAAAGTTTAATTTCTGAAACTCACTATGATAAATGTCTGATTAAACTCGATATGATGTTCTTGAAAGCTTTTTTTTGCTTTGAAAGGTTTTCAAGTGCTTGTAATAATTAAATCTTTCCTAATTCATTAATTTTAAAGAAAACAAAGGATTAATTTTATAATATCTTTTAAATTTACGATATTACGTAAAACTATATAATGTGCTATGCTTCAATTAGCTTCAGTATTTAACTACACGTGCAAATATATGTAATCTATTGTTAAGCGGTATTTACAATACTCGAACCTATCAAATATATATAGTAGACGTACGACACGACAGAAACAGAAGCTTACTCACGTGTCACGTGAACTGCCCAGTGTGCGTCAAGCCTAACCTTTACTTAAATGTGAGCGATGTTTGGATATGTTAATTAGATGTTAATGACAGTGACTGTACTGTAACTAGATCATCCGCCTCCGTTTCACTAATCGCTGGAGCATTGCACTTTCAAACTGTGTGTACAAAAGCTTTCTGAACAAACACTATGGGTTAGGAATGCTACATGATTGGTGAGCAAACATTACCGGTAATAGTCCGCTGTGTGCTATTCTTGCTACTATTTTCCAGTTTTCGTGAATCTGTTTTAACTATGATAATATATGAATTCTTTACGACTGCGCGTTCACTGTATTATTACGAGTGGTCGTGACTCTGGCGTTAGAAAATGTACTTTGCATTTTAAAGTAATATTAAACAGTTTTGTGTACTTTCATTGTTTAAAAATACACAACTTTTAAATATTGATAAGCGATAAAATATTTCAAAGCGATTTTGTTGAACCCTAAAAAATCAAAACAAAAATTTTTTTTACTATTTTGATAAAAACAGTTTGTGCTGTCGCATAATTCAAGTTAATTTGTTTATACTCGACAATGCTTTTAAAACTAACACCAAAGTTGAATGTACAAAGCAAAATATTTTCACGCTCCTGAATAAAGAATGACACAAGAAAGCTGCGCTGATAACAATACGTTTTCACGTATAATTCATTGCAATTGCATTCATATGAAAGGGGCACGTTCTCAGTAACGTACGGCCCAATTTTAGCGCACAATTTACCTGCAGATGCAACATACACAAAGAGGCTATATTTTCGTAGAGGAGGGCGCGGGGGCGGGGTGGCGCGGGCGCGGGGAGGGCGGGAGGTGCGGGCAGCCTGTGCCGCGCCGGCTCGGATTACGGCGACCATCTGGTGCGACAGAACAATCAAGCTAACGAGTGCTCGCGGCTCGCGACAGGATTAAAGCCTAATACAACTGCGAACAATACCGTCGACGCCTTTTATGAGTTGCTTGCTAACAGCTTGTCGCGAGCCCTCCTTGTTGACTAATCCTAAGTGGATTACTTCTGCGCGATGACGTGCCGAGTATCTGCCCAGCTTTGCCCAGCAGGTTCAAAGTTCAAGCTCAAGTGTTGATCTTTTCAACGGCGCGGACGGACAATATAATCTTAATAATTGACCGCTTGTTGACGTGTTTATTTTCATATATATGTATTTCAATGTTTTCTTAAAGTTAACAATAGATCGAATACTTATTAAGAAAACACATAGATAAAGACACAAATGTACCTAACAAAGTAAATCCAAGAGCCCAAGTTGTGTATCTTACGTAAACAAATTGCAGCTGTTACCTAAAACTTAAGAAATTGGCAGTACTTTATATAAGAAATTGTTCGAGAAAATCTAGCAACGAAATAAATGCTTGCGCTTTACTAAAATACGACAATAATAGCCGCCACATGTCAACATGGCTCAAACCACAGAGAGCGGGAAAACACTGTAACTAAGCGCCGCTGCCAAAACTACGTGACCTTAATGTATATCAATCTGAACGAGATTTATTCGGGGAGCATCTCTAAAATATGATATAAAATAAACATTGACAAGCAGAACGATGAAATATGACGTAGCGTTGTGATTTAAGGTCGCGTTTTACGAGATTTTATGGCGCTATAAAATCAGCTCGCATCGCGCTCGCACGTATTGCACAGATTTGACATAACAGACGACGGACATTTATTTGTTTTCTAGTTTTTTTGCGAGCTTTATGGACTGCTGCCAACGTTATGGTCCCCGAACACAGCCGAACTGTTTTTCTGTAAAAGAATTGCACGATTTAGTTTCTATTTCATTGGTGTTCGTTTGTTTTGATTACATTCTTATGGAAAAGAATGGGTCTCGTATATCGTTAGATGCAGAAATATATTTACAAGTTCTGCTACATCGCTCTAATGAAATGAAATTTGTCTGAGCCGCTGCAATCCGCATCTTGTAAAAATTTATAATTATTTTCCATCATTTATCCATCCTGTAATTGTTAAGGAAATAAAAAAAAACCTTTGTCTGAATAAAAAAACAATAAAATTCTCTACATAAGGCGCTTTACATTTAAACAGAACATACGTAAATTAAAGCGCTGTTAAACGGAAATGCGAAACATTGAAAGTGCCACATCATCGCATCCATTGTCCCGAGATTCGAGTCGGATTATAAAACAATAATAAGATTATTGTCGTGGACGCACACACCGCGACGCTCCGGCTCTTCAGACGAGATTCAATTACATTCAGCATTGTGCCACACGTCTTTTATATTTCACTATACCGGTTGTGATGTTTTTTTTTCACTATGCGATTAAAAAGGACATTCATCGTGTTATTGAGATCTTCACATAGAAGTCAAAGTCTGAGGACGATTAATTTTTTTTCCATGATGATTTTTAGGGGTGAAATTGATTAACTTTTTAGTTTAGGCACTCTAAAAACCATGAAGCTTGCATCACTTTGCATGGCATGCTTTTGAAGATTATTATATACTTCATTCTAATAGATCCCTAGTCTATTAGTGTGCCTCTGAAATAAATTGATAAGTGAAATGTTCATGCTTAAAGAAGATATAAGCAACTAGATTTCCGAACGCGGCTTCGCCCGCGCTGTCAAAGAAAAACCCGCATAGTTCCCGTTCCCGTGGGATTTCCGGGATTGCGTCATTTTCCCGGGATAAAAAGTAGCCTATGTCCTTTCTCGGGTATCAAAATATCTCCATACCAAATTTCGTGAAAATTAGTTCAGTAGTTTAGGCGTGATTGAGTAACAGACAGACAGACAGAGTTACTTTCGCATTTATAATATTAGTATGGATTAACGTAAACAAGTTATCGTTGTCAACCGAGAATTGCTTTATAAGCAAATTGCATCCCTTTTGCACTGCGGGCCAGTTCAATCGAGGAAGTATCTGTTATTATCACTCTCAAATTATTCCTGGCACGCCACGATTTTGCATAACAATATTCCATTACAATACTCGTATATCTTGATAATAATTTGCTGAGTTCATTCATTAGTAAATTGCAATGCAATTTAACTTAAAATAAACAGTTATTATTATTTCTATCTTCTTAAAACAAACAGTAATTTTATTTCTATCTTCTAAATGTTCTCATTGAACACAGGTGGTCAATAGCAGTTACTTATTAGACGATTAGTCGTCTTATGAGCCCGTTTAAAATGTAATCGTTTTAAGTAGATTGGAGTTTTGTAATAGATATATATTTCGATTATTCTGCTCTCTATTTTATTAATAAACTTTTGTAGTCTATTTCTAGAATTACTTTATTTTTATAAGCACTTTATTAATAGTTTTCAAACCCTAGAATCCAATGCTTTTAAGATATTTGTGTTGATATTTTTATCTCTAAATGCTTTCAGTTGGGATTATTATAATTATAAACGAAGGTACAATCTATACTAACAATTTGTAACTTTCATAACTGAAAAGAGTTCCAATTCACATGTAAGTTAAATACGTAGATATTTAGGAGATATACCTTACAAAAACCTCACGCACGAAATTAGTAATAATATTAAAAATCCATTACAAAACTTGAAATTACATCAATTAAATCAAACAAAAGTGGTTAATGTATTCACAAACAAACGATAAATTTCGCAGGCTCGGAACGGCTGCACAATTGGTCATTAGAGGCGCTAACGAAGTATTTTCGGTATATTTTGTGGACTCATCACGCCTCTTGTTCATCAAATAATTTATGCGATTCGCGGCAAGCAAATAACGTATGGTTAGCAATTTGTTTCAATTTGGCTGGACGTTACAAACGGTCATATATTTGTATACAAATTATGTATTATTAATGCTTTTCTCTTTAATGATAATAAAAAAAAGACTGAAGTCATGTTGAAAAAAATTGTCTCAACGCTAGGTTATGACACTTTATCTTTTGGTTAAATTTTCGTTGCATCCGGTGATATTTAAGTTGTTATAATTGTACGCTCATATGGAATATAATTTCATTATTTAGGTATTGTAAAAAAGTTACATCTTCAACATAATATGTATAACTATTGTCATAAAGCACGGCTTACTATTAATGAAGCGTGACTATATTTAACAATAATTGAATACGGTACGAAATACTCGTATGTAAAATGTAGGTACGCAATAATAGCAGGGAAATGAAGGAAAAATCTGTACACATAAACAGATCACAATGTGTGTGTCGGGACCACGTCAGGACCAACGACTAATTCATTTATGTCAAACTGAAACCACTGAGACTCACCAGTGGACATAAAATTTGAACAGTAGATTCATTTTACATGGGATTTATGGGAACTTTTTAATGTTAGATTAGTAATTCTGGATTAAATATCAGGTTTTTTCGACGTTTCTTTCCGCTCATGCGTGTCCGTGGGTCAGCAACAGTAAGTACTTCATTCATTTTTTATCATCCTATTCATCTTATTTCGATAAATTAAAGAGAACATGAGGTCGCCAAATATGTACTAAATGGCTAATACATTTTTACACGCTTTATATTAGCTTCACCTGTATGTTTGTTTGTTTGTAACCGACTCCTTTGGGCGCGATTTTGACCCACTTTAAACGGCCAGATTTCGTTCAAACTTTGTAGATTTATTGAGGACCGATGACAATACACTAATTTGATAAAAATTTACTATTTTTTAGTTCGGTTTTCTATAAAAAGCGTGTTTTTTAGTTTTTTTTTAACTATTATTATTTATTTAACAAAAATCTTAACCGCGTTCAAATGTTCATAACTTGGCAAAATCTAAATGTGGAAGCATTCAAATGAAAAGAATCATCAAAATCGGTCCACCCAGTTGAAAGGTAACAATCTCAAAAAAAGCAGTCTATTTTTTTGGAGAAAATTAAAAATTAATCAATGTAAAATGGATTATATACCAATAATTGAGATGAAAATGAGAGAAATTTATGATAAGTCTCGCTATTTATCACGAGCAATGGCTACTTACTTCTAATTACATCTTTTAATGGTACGACGATCCCCGTTTTGTAACAGATAATAACTATATTTTTTCCCGCCGCTTTGTTAACATAAAACAGCAATAACAAGCGAAATGGTATTCTGTTAATTTTAATTCTCAGTTGTATTTTAAATGCTTTTAACTTAGTCTGTTAGCTTATGTTTTAATAACAATTTTCGCATTATCATAACGTGCCTCTTTAAATTGAATGTGTTATAAATCCTAGGTACTAAGTATTATAAATGCGAAAGTTTGTGAGGATGTGTGTGTGTTTGTTACTATTTCACGCAAATACTACTGAACCGATTACAATGAAATTTAGCACACATTACACATAGATATAGATGGTAACTTGGATTAACACATAAGTTATGTTTAATCCCGGAAAACCCACGGGAACGGGAACTATACGGGTTTTTCTTTGAAATCGCGGGCGAAGTCGCGGGTGGAAAGCTAGTAAACGATATTTCATATTCTGTAGTAATACTCATATTAATCAGTTATGCATAAATTAAAACGTAGTTATAACACTTAAAACCCCCGTTAATATTAACTTTCCATTCAATTGCCTATTTAATAGGTTCGCTTTAGACTTTGTTTTCTTGTTACTGCGTATAATATGTTCTTATATTATTTTCAGATAAGTGCATTCAAATATCTTGACTAACGTGTTCTACATAAAGTAAAAACTAATATTTCGTGCGATGCTAGTTTATTACTTATTAATATCATAAATTAATGATTTAACCGAGTCATAAAAAGTAATTTACGATTTAACGATATCGAGATCTGCCCAATGCCAAAATTTATTACATCTTTAGGTATTGCGGCTTTGCCAGACTAATAAACAATTATTATTTTATTCAAAAGATAAAATAAATAAAATATCTACAAAGTACAACTTTCATATTAAACCTTTATGGACACGATTATGGAATATGGATTATGTTTCCGTTCATTACGAGTTAACATTGAAATCAAAACTATAAATATTATTTTAATCATTCTAATGTGATTTCAGATCTGCTTAATTTTTAGAACAGAGGAACCTTTTTTTTATAGTGGAGAATGCATTTAGGCATACCCAGGGCACTCGGGGGAAGAGCCCTGGGTTATGTGATATTATGTCGGACTCACCCTGCTGAGTGCAGGGTCCTACGGACTAAACTCCACTGTGTTCCGCCGTGCCGCTTTATTGACGGGGCCGCGGGTATTCGGTAGAACCGCGTCCGCAGAAGAACAGAGGAACCTAATTTAAATTTGGACTACAGAAAAGCATGTGGGATATATTATTATTCTGAAAAACGAAGACGCTGCATGAAATTAGTATAAAATAAATTGATTGAATAATTATTATATAGACTTAAAAATTAAATTATATTACCTCGTATAGGTACATACAGATTTCTCTTTATTATTACAAGTAACCTACACCTACAACTACATGTCTGTTCATCCATATGAGTACAAGAATCATTTAAACGGTCAAATATTACATTAAATTAGGAAAAAAATCGCAATTCCAGTTCCCGCGACAAGGGACTCTTTTACCATAATGAGTATAGAAATAAACTGGTCATTTGAGGGTTAAAGGTCGGCCATTGGCAAAAAGATACCTTTATTTTAGATGTTGCGATAGAGAAAATCTATAGAAACTAATATTGGTAATTTGATTGTTTTTAATTATTATACATATTAAAAAATATCAAAATGCAATATATTATATAGGTATATTAGGTACTTATTGATTTTACATTAATATAAAATATTCAATTGAAGTCGTGTGTGCCAGAGCTATGTTAAATTAACTTGATGTAAAGCCTGAAATAATATCTTCGTAGTTCGCGTCCTTCATTGAAACAAAAATCGCAAATGTTTCACTTTATATACTAACACGTAATATTCTGCACCGCCAAGAAAAAATATATTTTGAACACCAAAATTATTATATTTAACTTTACATAATAACTAATTATCTAGATGAAAACTTATTTATTCATAAATGAAAAATTATTAATTTCTTATGCGGTATAGCGCCGTAGCGCAAGACGTTAATATTCGCATGTGACGCTTCTATGCTCCTCGGGAATAAATTGTTGGTACATATTTGATTTTGAATATTATTTTAATTAGGACAATGTCGATAATAGTTTGATAAAGAAAAATGCGCTGCGCTGCGACTCGCCATATCTGCGCCGGGCCTTATTGTAAAAAATGATACTTCAACTCCTACATAATAATATGATATATGTGGTGCCAAGGAGCAAACAACAGAGCTGCAAGCTTGTGCTATGAAAATATCACCCAAGGGAGCTGCGTACGATCATTAAGTCCAAACAATTTCCTTCCGCATTACTCTTACTTTAGCGTACACAAAGTTTATTTGCCTTGGAAACAACACTTAATCATACACACTGTAATATAACATGCGCAAATATTGCGTGATTTCTCTTTTCGCCGGTTAACTTTCTAGACTTGATCGACGTCAAAAACGTCTATCTATATAATTTAAAACAGAAATATTTTTCATTGGAAACCAATTTTGGACTTAATGCTCCCTGCAAAATTCGCCTCAATTTATTTCATTCAGTATATATTTGTTAAATTCATTCATCAATTCGCGTCGAAACGTTTCCTATCAATTTAATCAAAAGCAATCGAAATAAGTTCCGATCTAGATAAATTTTCTGAAAGCGTTTTTAGTTTACTATGCAATCACTAAACGTGATATTGCAATTTAATAGAAACAGTTGATTGTAACCGTCCTACCCGTCGCCAACTGAATATTTATGATATCGCTTCAACGTAGTCAATTTATATGTTATGCATAACTTATTCGCTGTTCGAGTTTGATAAATATACTGGCAGAGTTCTAAAGATTGAAAGAGGTACAGCCAATCCTTCATTTAGTGTCAACGTTTTTCCCAAAATGAGATTGCAGGTATATTGCGAGATTGCTATTTAATTCATATGAAACATCCATTTTTTGTTATCTAGGACGTTTAAGAAATGAGGAACAAATATATTGCTTGGGATTAAGATTCACTTATTTTTTTCAGGCTGACATTTATCCAAGTCACTGTTAGGGCGCTTGTGCACTACAAGGAATTTTACTGTCCGGCATTCCGATTTTTTACGGTCCGGTGTGGCATGAAAAAATCGATGAATTGCTTGTGCACCTGTCCGTCTTTACTCGGATCAGTGCGGTACAGTTCAAGGAAGTTTGGCGGTATAATGCTATCATAAATGATTGATTTTGCATTTTACAAGAAACGATTAAAAAATATAGAAGGTGAAATATTATATTACTTCGTTATAATAAAAAGTAAAGTTCCGTAAGAGATTTAAAATGCGTGTTTCACTTATTTATTTTAATCGGTGACGAGGAGCTAAAGCTATTCCCACTTGAACTTTAAATTACCAACACTTACTTAGATAATAATTATAGGTCAATGCTTGGTCAATGTATATAAAATAACAATACCGACTTCTCAAATCTCATTGCCAACTAAAAGAAAGTAAAACAAGAGCTTGCTTTCAATTGGCATATGCAGTAAAAACAGTAAAATCCAAGCAAGTGGGCATTCGAAAACAATTATACCTACAGCGACTCGTAGACACAAAAAACCATCCGGAATAGGGAAAAGTAAAATGTCGGACAGTAAAATTACGTAGGTGCACAAGCTAGTATATAGATTAAATGGCGTGCCATACCGGACCGTAAAAAATCGGAATGCCGGACCGTAAAATTCCTTGTAGTGGACAAACGCCCTTACTG
Organism: Colias eurytheme; assembly: GCF_061535395.1. Classification (NCBI taxonomy): domain Eukaryota; kingdom Metazoa; phylum Arthropoda; class Insecta; order Lepidoptera; family Pieridae; genus Colias; species Colias eurytheme. The sequence continues at coordinate 3,654,039 of NC_142983.1, forward strand.
GTATTAATATTGTAACATATTCATTTATATTTAATATGTTACAATATTAATACTATGAAAGAATTCTTGTTTTAATTATTGTTATAGAACCGTAAATTAATGTATTATTAAGTATCTATTGAACAATAAAAATTTCGATTATATTTCATAACTTTTTCATAAATAATATTAAGTAGATATTTAAATTATAACAGAAATGCAAGCGCAAGCAATCAATTAAATTTGATTTTGAATACTAATTCAATGAATAAGTATAATTCCAGAAAAATTGGGCTAAATTATAAATCAACACACTATAATGTTTTTAAAAGATAGAGCAGACTTAAGAAACTTTTTGCCGAATAAAATTCATATTTAATGTTCAATATAGTATGGTTAGACTGACAATAACTTGGACTCTAACTTTTGATTTGTAAGTGTTATTTATTATTCAGGAATAAAGTATACGTGATTCAGTTTATTCATTAAATTGAGATACATGGTATAATATTATATTAATTTTCTCTTCAAACAAACTGAAACTAGTTGCCCACACCGCCTACAACTGGATGTAAGATAAATCATACATTTATTTTGAAAAAATGGGAATATAAGTATGCATAATAACTTATTAAAGGATGAATTTGAGTCTAAAGTAAAATAAATAAAAAGTACCACAACATACTTTTAAAATTTTACTAAAATTAAATAACATTTAGATCGTACTTTATTAATATGAATTTAAAGATAAATCAAACTCATAACTTAAAACAAACATCTCGGACATCCGTACATCACACAGTGTATGTGTATTTAGGTGTTCCTGCAAATATGGTTTAAAGTTTAATTAAAATAATCCTAAAATAACAGTCCGGTATGTTTGATTAACCCGTAAAATGTAAGGTGTCTCAATTGAGGGGATTATTTAATTCTGAAGTTTAAACTGTGTTGTGTGTTATACAGTTATGTTATACAGGGATTATTTACCGATGTTAATATTACAAGTAAACGTTGAACAGTTATTTTATAACACGGAGCTTTTACCCGGCATAGTAATATTTCAAAATCCTTATTAATATTATATGTACCTATATGTGGAAGTGTATTATTAGTGAATAGAGATATAACTATAAATAAGTAAGTAAAGTTTAAATCGATGAAACACACAAGCATTAAAAATTATCATTACTGTATAAGAATTATTTATCAAAAATTTGAGTCAGTTATAGAAAATAGAATGGAAATATTATGCGTCGACAAAATTAAGAATAATAAGCTCTTTCACGTACAAGCTGTTTCCAAACTGTAACACGTGAGTAAATCGCACGTAAAGAAATCAAAATAATGATGTTTTGTTTTGTATAAAATGTTTCCTTTGTAAGATAATTATTGTAACATCACATGGTTTTATTGGCTTGATTTTATCAGCTACATATACGCTTTGCTGAATCAAAAGGATCATGTCGCTGCATCGCACGTATTGTTTTGAGTTCCGTAAAATGTAAGATGCTTCTACATATTTGAGACTATGAATTCACCAGTGTCAGACAAACGGGCTTGTGCTTGCATCGAGACGCTTGTAGGGAGATTATCACAGCACCTCAGAATGCTGGCGTTAATTTGGCTGTATACTGACGTATTCATAGTACGTTGTAGCGTAAGATGAGAGACTTGGACGCTGGATACACTAGTTGCAGCACCGTGAGATTGTAATTACTTTGGAAATTAGAATCCATCAATAAAGCTATTAAATGAGCTATTTTTTAATTAATACATTATTGCACCCTTTCCGTTTTTACTTTTTGATAGCTATAGCTGTGCTCCACGGTTTCACCCGCATTGTTTCACTCCTGTTGGTCTTAGCGTGATGATATATAGCCTTTTTTTTATAGTGGGGAAATCTTCCAAAGATCTCCCGGGGAAGGAGCCGTGGGTTATGTCGGATTCTTACCGACTAAAGATGATATATAGCCTAGCCTTCCTCGATAAATGGGCTATCTAACACCGAAATAATTTTTCAAAGCGGACCAGTAGTTCCAGAAATTAGCACGTTCAAACAAACAAACAAACTCTTCAGATTTATAATATTAAGTATAGATACGCTAAGTATACTCACGTATACGCTTGCTTGTGTTTCTTCACAAAACTGACTTTATTGACTGCTTGTAAAAATTTCACCCCATATGACACCATTACAGAGACATTTCCCTGAATGTGTGGAAATGGGGATTTGCATACGTACCTTAAAATTTTATTCATGAGGCGGAAATTGTTTCCTTTTCACGGCGCACTTCAGTGATGAAATCATATTATTACGGACGGTAAATATTTTATTGGCGGTGAGTGCATATGTCACGGGTAATGTGAATATCTAAACATTATTCATGATGCCTAAGATGGAGATGTAAGATTCTATACGTAAAACTTAATGAGCGATTATTTTGACTGTAATACATTAAAACCTAAAGGTAGAGCCTAAGTATGAGGTTACTGAGTATATTTAAATAGAAAGAAACATATTTTCTGTTTGTGGTAGCTGATAACTGGTAAATAATGAAGAATTTAAACACTTCTCAGTTATCTGCTTTATCGTAAAGGACCAAAATTTTAATCTATAATTGTTGAAACTCCTATCCGAAATAACAATCCGAATTCTGGCTAAGAGAAATTATTAGAAGTTATTAAATTACACCGTTTAATAAACTGTTGAAACCCGCAAACAATTATAAACAGAAAATATAATATATTCTTTGACCTAATTTTTTCCCTGACAACATTATTTGAAAGCGCCATAAATATAATTTTAATTTGTGGTTTTAGGTCCTTTCAAATTATACAGCTTGTTTTACAAAATTCTAGCAATATATTAAGGAAAACAAAAACGTTTATAATAAAACACCACCACAACAAGGCCATACCGAATTTATACCTCACGTAAACTAAGAGCTGTTACTTAATCCCCTTATCAAAATATAACCCAATAACAATAATGTCAAGAGTTTTATCCTCGGAAACGACAATGTAGCTTTTATTAAAGACGTTATTATGTCGTATTTCATAAATTATATCAGCGGATACTGCGGTGGGGACTCAAAATTAAAAGTATTATGATACCATCGTGGAAAAAATTATGTCTTTGTTACCTTACTCCTACATACCTACCTATAAGTTTGGGGTGAATGGGTACTAAGTGAAAAATCTGACCAATAATTTTAGCTTAGAATTATATAGACGTAGCATAGCTTAGCATAAATTCACGTAAAGCTGGAAAATGATATAAGAAAATTGAAAGAAAGATATTGCACATGCTGCGATGATTTGTGTTGCGAAATATATAATATTATTTGTTCTGAACTTTGTGTTGTCAAAATATATTTTTAATTCAATTGACTTATGTTGCAAATCACAACGAATTTGAATAAGTTAATAAAAATTTTAATGTTTCTTATAATAGATGTTGTTACGAAGTATCTAATTGATTTGCAATACTAAAGTATATATAATACTAGTTGAAGGCAAAAGCTCAAGAACTAAGAAGCTTTGTTAAGATCTCTCGATAAGACTCATAAGTCTCGCTTTCATCATAACTTTAACGATTTGCGGGACAGCTCTAGGCTATGTACATAAATGTATAAGTTTTTAAAAATTATCATTATATATCATCATTTGCATAGTTCAGCAATTTTTAAGAAAGATGTTTATGAGAATAATTATAAATAAAAGCAATCTCGCGGTTAATAATAATGTCCTATATTTACATATTGTTAAAATTTAACTTTTTATAAGCAAGCATACCTCTGCATTTAATCTTGACTCATAAATTAGAATCAATATATTTCGAATAGTTTTTAAAATTATTACATAAAATCCTCAAACATATTTCACGTATTATGGAAATACATCACAAAGAAAATTCGATACCGAACGAGACAGATCTTTAGCATTGTTTGCTCTTTAACTTGAATGGATTTGCACGAGATTATTTGATGCGGGAGTCAGGACTCAGGACCAAGTTCTTATTACTTCAATAAAGTTGTAAGTATATAAATATTTAGATTATATTAGTAAATCAGCGGTCGGATACTTTTTGACGAGACTAATAATGAATCCGACGAATTTCTATTTACATATGGTAAGTTATTGTATATCTTATAGTATACCTATTTAAGCTTTTATACTTTTAGTTTGTCAAATTTTCTGAAACTTTCATGTTCGTTTCATACATTGTCAGGATTCGTCTTCACTACACATTATTTTATGTAGGTAGGTATGCTTTATTATCTACTAGCGGTCCGCCCCGGCTTCGCCCGTGGTACATATTTCGCAATAAAAGGTAGCCTATGTCCTTTCTCGGGTATCAAAATATCTCCATACCAAATTTCATCAAAATTGGTTCAGTAGTTTAGGCGTGATTGAGTAACAGACAGACAGACAGACAGAGTTACTTTCGCATTTATAATATTAGTATGGATTACATTTTGAAGAATATTAAAGGATGAATTATACCTATTAAAGGAAATCAAATTATTTGTTCTGATTATACTTGGAGTATAAATGACATCATAAAATGTATGTAACAAAATTGGTAACTTTAGCTCATAGTGTTCATTACAAACTTTGGTTTGTTTGGGAAAATACGGTTGAGTGGAACCTCTGGGAGTAGAGAATAAACCTCAAAGTTTATTGGGAAAAATCTAATGGAGGAAGCACAAATTATGTTTATTAATAAAAATTATGTTGCTGCTTGGCTTGCATTCGATGATTGTGTGTGAGTTATGTATTTTATAAGAAATATTATTTTGTGCAAGCAAAATAAAGTAAACGGTTCTGGATATCTTCAATATAAAATCGATCCTACGAACTATTTTTAATGTACTATTTTAAGACTATTAATTAACTTAAAACTTGAATACCTTGAAAGTAATGAGCTTATTCCATGTCATAAAACACAAGTTCAACCAACAAAACTTGGAAATTCTAAGGACGCTAATACAATTTCAAACTTCAAAGAAATTTTATTTAAGAGAATGACGATGTATTTTTAGTTATTCTTTGTTTGTAGACAATCAGGGTCTCAGGCGGGTTGCGGTTAAACCCGGCGAAGTCAGTTTGAATACCGATGACGCTCGTTTCAATCCCTACTCTATGCATAAGTAATGTGAAAAGTAGGACATCGCAGCGATAAAAATACACATTAGATGCTGTTCCTACAAATGTTAAGATCAAAATTATCATACTTATGTGGAATCAGCGTGGTTAGCATAAAAGTTCGGTTATTGATATTTCTTGGACATTAAAGATCAGAGGGACTATGGATGGGCGGGTGTTCCGTTAGGAGGTAGCTCCCGAGTCCTACATTATAAATCATGTTTATTTATGTGAGTTGCTGCAGAATTCATTTTATAATTAATTAAAAATTTAAATATGACTAGAACACAGTTCGAAGGGCGAACTTGTGGATTGTGTGACATTAATTTTGAAACTTCCAAGTACGTACTACTAACTTTCTTATACCTTGGATAAATCTCTAGAATAACCACGAATAACATGGCTAGAATAACCGAAAAAAGCATGTGTCCATAAAAGGCTGTCAAGGCATCTGCAAAGGACCAGTGCTGCGAGTGTTTATGAGCACTAATGACCTCTTAATAACTAGATGAACCACATACTCCTTTGCTAACTGTTCCTTAAAAAAGAATGTAATTCCTGTCCAAACGTTTGGGACTCACCACTACGATGGGACCTGAATAATACTCTAATATTTCAAACCAGAAGTAAACTACTAATGTAGCAGAAGTCAACATGGTTAGTCTTATGGGGAAGGGAAATATCTTAGTACCTAGATTCTTAGAACTTTGAAATTTACTCAGATAGTTGAAGTAAGCATCATATCTATAAATACAGTTTTGCAGCATAAAGTTTGCATAGGTGTGCGCGACTTAGCCAAAGTAAAACAATAAGTTACTGCGAGAACGAGCAAGCGCCTCTGGGTCAGAACTTGGAGCAAATGAAATATTTGCCTTGTGTTTAAAGCGCTTAAGTCAGAAATTACATACTCGACTTCTATAATAATTTTCCCCCCGGAGTTCAGCGAGTTACAACCGAAGATACGTAATCATTTTGTGGGAGTTAATTGTATCTAGTTATTATTAAAAATTGTATATAAGTACTGATATAATTACCTATCATTTTTAGGTGTTTTCTAAAATTAATACTTTTAATTATTAAGCTTTGATCAACGGATAAAACGGATAAATTCATTAAGGTAATTGTTTTATAATTAGAAAGTTTTTTTACTAATCCTGTGACATAAATTGAAGTTGCCTAAAAATACTATTCGAGTATAGACAAAAGTTTAAAATCGTATATTTCTGAATGAATGAGAATAATATTATGAATGGTTAAAATACCTATATGTATTAATATTTCATTACAACAAGACCGAGATTTGTTTTGCTCCAAAGATTACAGTAGCCTGAAGAATGCTAACGCACGAAACGGCGCTATCTACAACATAGACAAAAGAAGCAGTCTATAATTTAATTGCGTGAAACACTACCGACAATCTGATAAAGTAAACGACAGCCGACTGAACGCTAGCCGCCATATCTGACAAAATTTTCATTAATTTAATTAAGCGATGAAAGAACATCATACTCAGATATTTTTCAGTTGAAACATCAGTCAGGGTTGCTCTACGCAAGTAATATTTCCATATGGGCATGATATGAGCTTAGCATGTAAATAAACGAGCGGTTGGCGTGGGTAGTGTCTATTCGTAGCCATTCCGCGATTATCCTATTTAAGCCATACGGGCGTGACTCGCTATTTCTTGTTATTTTTCATAATACCCAACTTTTGATGGCATGCGTTATTATTTCTTGTGAAATTGTTATTTTATTAAAATACTAATAACAGTTCTAATTGATATTAATGCACGTTTAACACCGTATACCTATATTTTTTATGTTCACAATATAATTTTTATTTCGACCTTGGATTATTGCACCGAATATACCTAGAAATAATCTAGAATATATTATTTTATATTTATGCAAAGTTAATACAACGTTTTTAAACATAATTACTTGAGATTAAAATGCACCATTGTATACCTATTAAATTAAAATTCTAATATGAAATTTTAATATGTTCTTTCATAAAGTTCCAGCTGAAAAGTGCATGCTAGGTATTAAACAAATTAATTTGCATTTAATATAAAACATTCTAAACTGAAATCGGAATACAGAAACGCTGGGAGAGGGGAATGTTAGAGAAAAACCGTATAAATATTCAGCGAGACTATATAAATAAAGTGAGTTTGAGCCATTTATTCCGATACACGGGTACTCTGCGCAGACACTGGAAAAGTTGGGCGGAAACGGGATTTCCTAATGCGATTTTAATTCTTTTCTTCCAGCCACGAGGGTAATTTCAATAAAAAGCGACGAATATATTTTATTCAAACAGAACATAAAAAATCGTGTGACGGTTCATTAAAAACAAAAGTTCCGAAAGTCTTCCGTGGCTTTCTGCAGAAATAGAACGAAGGTATTTTGTAAAATATAAGGAAGACATTAAGCCTGATTGTCAATGTCCGTTTATAAAATGTCAAAATATATATAACCATAAACCTGTGCAATAAACAGATAAAATAGCCTAATATTATTTTTTTTGAAGTAATGCAGTATTTTTTAAACAGTTCAAGTTTTGTAAGTATGATAAGGTGCGTAGGTATATGAATATAAGAAATAAATAAAACGCCTATCCGCTAAAAAACAAAAATATTTAGTCAATGTTCATACGCTCAAAGGCACCAAAAGCCTTTTTTTGTTTATAGTTATAAAAATACATAAACCTTCTACCGTTTAAAGGATCGTCAAGTTTTATGAAAAATTCACATCGCTTTAGCGTCTTATTGCTCTCAGTTTTGTTAGATAACAAATTGAAAGAGAATAAATAATCTTAATATATTGTTGTTGTTAGTCAGAAGATAGATAGGTATTTTGGCTTCTCATTAATTTTTATTAATGTTATAATTTCCACAGGAAGATTACCCACAGAAACATAAAAAATACATCTATCTATACTATACAAAATAAGTCTTTCTACATAGTATTTTCTTTTCAAAAATATTTTTTTCGTACATTGCAATTGGTGTAATATTGCTATTTAGCTCTAATGTATACTAGTATTAAAACTTGTTGGTTTGAATTAGAATATTTTTAGACTTGGTGGAATTTAAAGAAGCCGTCTCCACTATAATCTTTTTCGTTTTGTGATACATATTTATGTTTACCTTTTATCTACATATTACATCATCCACATCAAAACATCGTTACTATATCGTATCCAACATACCCAAATCTCAACAGGTATACCACATAATCGGAATTAACAGTAAATTGTTAGCTTAAAGCGCTATGTAAGGGTTAAACTAAGCTAGCTACATCACGTTTTAATGGCGATAGTATCGGGGTCAACTGGCGTCTCACGATCCACTGGCCATTTGGCAACCTGTGTTACAGGCCAGATTAAGGTTATATCATATTGTACTAAAATAGTTTACTTATCAAGACGACGTACGAACGTCATTTAACGTGTGTTAGTCATGCTCATATGTGGTGTAACTTTATTAACATATACATTGTGGAACAATTTTGGGACACTTACATCGTTATCTAGTAATAATAAATATAAGTAATGCTTCTACGACTGATTTATATTTCTAGAGAGGATATTTATAGAAGAAGGCTTATCTAACGTTATTTTTATCTGGAGATTGCGAGAGACGTAAGCTGAAGCTATATTCTAGTAATGTCAACAATAACAGTACCTTATTACACTTTTTTAAATTATTTCTAAACTACCTGAATAAATTTTGTAAGTTTTAGAAAGTTTTAAAGAGCTTTTTATATTTTAATTCCGGCTGAGACAAATCAGCATCCCCAAAAACATGAAATCCGGTACTAAGCTAAGTAAATAAAATATTATTCGAAATCTCGACGTTTGTAACTTTTCCTTTCTTAACAAAATGACAACTTGACGAGTGAATTCAGTACCATATTTTGTATGCACATTGTCCGTCTCAGGACTGAACCGGAAATTCCGTTGTCCATACACATTTCTAAAGTTCTGGTCGATGCGGAAATCATCTCGCGAAATATTCTGAAAATTCCGTCGAAAATATAACTTGAAGGGATGGAATGGGAATTCATAATATCAAACTTTTAAAGATCATAAACAGAACAAACTTTTCAGTGGTTAAATGTTTTTTGCTAACGTAATAAATAATAATTTCCTTGTGAATGTCATGTTTTTTAAAACATATTATAGAAAAAACTTAACACTGTCAGCCGAAAGAGCAAAGTTAATAAAACAGGTTTTACATTTTGTTTATTTACAGTGTTGAGCGTTATTGTGCTAAGCGAGTAGCGTTTGTTTTTAATTAAAATAAACAAATAATGTGTTAGTTAAAAGAAAAACAATACGGAGATAAACGTATAAAAATAATATATCATATCACTGAACAGAGGCATGGGTTATGGAAAAATCAAATCTTTATCAATTCCTTGTTATTGAAGTACCTACCTAGTTTATCGGTTTTATTAAATAGGACAATGAATGAATGACCTTTCAGCGATTTTTCGTCGAACATTTTTTTTACAGTTTTGTATTTCGACAGGCGGGATTGAAGTAGAAGAAGAGTTTCTTTAAATATTTTTGTATTTCTCGGAAAAGTAAATTTATAGAAAATCAATATCTTTTATAAGGCAATATACACCCTTAAGGCGATAAAATCAAAGTACACAGAAAATTTTAAAACTCTGAACATATAGATAATTTAAAATGCATATTATATTGAACATACCTTTGCACAATAACATAAAGGTAAGCAGCAGCGCTCGGGAGCAGAGCCTTGTTAACGCCATTGTGATGCCACTATCGACCCCGCTTGCAGGCGCGCGATCTCATCTCAGATGACCTGCACAATAAATATCAACTCAATTTGATAAAATAAGAATATGAAACATATTAATATTGTTTTACTCCGGAAGTAGTCAAGCATTGTCTCAATAACCAGTGATTTATTCCACTCTTGTAACGTAATGTCTATATTCTACGTTGTACACAAAAATAATATAAGAGGTAAATCAATACACTTAAAATTTTATATCTACTTATTCCGAAAAAAATCATCATTCTCAAACTTATGAATATGCGGCATAAACATAAACTAAAACCAAACTGAAAACGTTTATAAAAACAATCTCAATGATTAAAAGTTAAGCAACAGTTGTGTAAATAAATGAATAATTAAACCAAATTAACAATTCCAACTTAAACATCGTTGGATTAAAACTTTCATTAGCGTAATTGTAAAAACAGAAATAATAAAAGCGATGGAGGACTAACAAGAAACGTTAAGAATCCCGGTAACTACTTAACGATCACAAAACTACACCAACTATTTACAAAGAGTGATTTAAACTTTTTTATTACAGGAGTTTTACTGAAACGCACTAAAAATTGACTTGAACCAACGAGAACCAACGGTTTTCAGTGATATTGCCTGGCGTAATCTTGTAGTCCGTGTGAATAAACCGGTGTTATATGTATCGGAATGCTAGCGTAGTTTTACCAGATTTTTCAGTGTTATTCATATGTTAAAGAAACGCAATAACTGGATTTGTTTTTCCTTCAAAAGCAATCACACTTTTATTTAACTTGGCATTTAAAAATAAATAAGGTACATACTACTGAAATTCATATATTCGTGATAATATAATTTACAGAACTAGAAATATCAGGATTTAAACATTTCAATGATCAATGAATCTGTAACAAGTTATACTTTCTTGACTATGTAGTTACTATCTACATTACATTACGCTAAATTATTACATATTTTTTAATATACGTTTAATAAATAAGCGTATCATAACGGTAATGTAACAATAAAAAATCATTTTACACAATTTTAAAATTAACATAAACGTGCAATTATTCTAAATTGTAAAAAGCATCCCTCGTAGTCTGTTCTAAAAATGCGCTTTAAATTTCTCTCTTGATCATTTTTCATAATTTATTTCTGACTACAAATGGTATTTCAAGAATAAGGAAATAGCTTTGATGCCGAGAGTCTATAGAAAATACTTTCTAGAACTCGTAAGGACGACATGATTTTTATATTCGTGATCTTTATTGTACACTCAAGTGTGAATTTATATTAGTTACTACCTATTTTATGAAATATTTTATGATTTCTTCAAATAATAAATAATCAGAATTTCAAGGAAATTACACAACTTAAAACCTTGAAAACTTAATCTATAATACACACAACTCTCGACTCCTTTTCGTATAATCTTAACAAGCAAAACATACCTAATTAATTCCTTCTCCAGCTTAACAAGAAAGTACTAGGTACTAATTAAAACTTCACATCCTAACTAATTATTTTTTTAATAGCTATGAATGTAATATTCGCAGTCACACAGCGTATTCTGATTTAACATTTGTCCACACTGAGAGAAAGTTTCATAGAAATGGAAATGAACACATAATGCAAGGTAACTGGGGCGAAAACGTAGGTATAATAAATATACTAGGATTCTGGATTCCAAATTCAAAAATATTTTTTATGGCAACACGTGTCTACAGGTAATATAAGGATCAATGGCCTTGGGCTATGACTACTTTTTACGTTCATTTGATATTTAAAAAAAAACATCTCTATACTTTATGGAAATATGTTATTGTTTTTTAAAAAACGTAAAGGCATAAACTACCAAATCTACTAAGACTAAATCAAAACTGTTTTATTCTCAGAAATGGATGTGTGTTATTATTTTGTTTATTTATTTATATTCACAGTGCAGTTGTTCATATAAGACTTGTTTTTCATATAAGGTCGAATCATACGAAACAATAGTTGATCATCTCGCCAAACTCACCGTATTACTTCTATTTGCTTCACAAGAAATATCATTACATCCTAGACAATATCTGACGCGAAGATATTAAAAGACAAACCCAGCCAAGTTGGGCCAAGTCTCGTAACGACAATAGCTTAACTCAGAAAAGTTACGTAACCAAGTTAATTTTGCGGTCCACCAACTAATCTTTACTTGGAAACCCTTTGAGAATCGTCTCTGCCACTCGAAAAAACAACACCAAGATGTTGTTGATGTGTTTTTTTTATTTCTAATAAGATCTCTTTATTATCTCATCCGCGATTGAGTCTTGCTTTGTTTAATTATGAACAGATAGCCTTTTCGTTTACGGGAAACTATATTGTGTTATTATTGTGTTTCATAAAAAAATCAATCAAGTAAAACAACTGATGTAAAAAGCTTTTTATATAAAAAAATTTGAGCACAAATAAAATCAAATTTGTAAACGGCTTATAAATTCAACAATGTTTCGCTGCTGTGTTTCGTCGAAATACCAATAAAAGATTTATTGTTACAAAATACACGTCGAATTCAGTGAATATTTCTTGTAGCATTGTTTGCTTAAAGAAGAAGATTATACATTTTCTCTTGTACTTGACCAGTTCTAGCAACTATTTGTGTGTTTCTCCGTTTAATTGCTACTAGCGGTCCGCCGCGGCTTTGCCCGTGGTACATATTTCGCAATAAAAAGTAGCCTATGTCCTTTCTCGGGTATCAAAATATTTACATACCAAATTTCATGCAAATTGGTTTAGTAGTTTAGGCGTGTTTGAGTAACAGACAGACAGACAGAGTTACTTTCGCATTTATAATATTAGTATGGATTATTAATTAAACTCTTTCATAGCTCTTTTAATATTTAAAAGCTCATAGCAACCTACGTTAGAAATATGTATCTAACACATACATGAATGGATTAAAACTAATCTTCAATACTTGATTAGACATCAGAAAGCATTTACTAAAGAAATAATTAATTATGCTTGAAAAGCAGATCCGCAAATGGATGCATCTTTGTATATTTATTTTAATTAAAAGATTTACATATTAGAAAAAGATTACACAAACACCTCGTAGAAAGCTTAACTTATTGGAATTGTTTAATAAGAAGTTCAAGATTATTATTAAAAACCGTTCTATCAAAAATGTATATTTCGTCTTCAACTGTAAATAGCTTATTTATCAATAGCTTCACAAAATCAGACAAATTAATATTCACGAAAAATATATTACGTAAATGCAATCGTAAATGAGTCATGGAGCTTTCATCTAACTTTATTACATCTTGCACATTTATAGTTATACCTTTATATTCAACACAATGTCTTGTACGAACAACAATATTGAAAGTAGTAAGTACGCCTTATATTACGTAAACTCTAGTAATTACATGTACTATTTTAAAAATTACATGCACCAACGTATCGGCTATTCTTACAAAACAGCTGTTAGTATACGGGTGAAGTTTAAACGTTGGGGAGTGCCTTAATTGGGGTTTTACGAACATTAATCAAGTGCTTACACCGGGGGAGCAGTTAAAGGCCAGTGCACACTATGTCCGACATCGATGTATCGCAGATGTTTGGTTCTGCAACAATTTTATGGCCTAATTTGTCGAATATCGCTGAAGATGTCGACAATGTTTCCTCTTTTTTACAATGATGGCAAATTGCAATTAAAAATAATACAAAATGTATTAGAGGTTGAGATTTTAAAGAGGAATTTTTAGAAACATTCTCAGGAATGTCTGTCTACATAAATAATATTATATAGAAAAATAAGTTTCAACACAAATAATAAATTCATAGTATTATGATAACATACCTACACACATATTTTTTCCCTATGCACTCATAAACTCGTTCTTTAATTATATTTATTCAGCCCATACAACTGTAAACTATTTAAAACTTCGAGTCCGTTGAATTGCGAACACATAGTTGCAAAATTAATGGATCGTAGGAAATAATATAATTCAATATCGATGGAAATTTATTATTGTATATTCGTGTGAAACCGACTACTTTAGCCTAAATTTTGACCCACTTCAATAGAACAGATATAGCTCAAACTTATCAAGGCTCGATGAAAAATCAATAATTTAACTTATTAAGCGATTCTTGTTTTTTAAACTACATAATATGTTTATTATAAATGCTGACATCAAGAGCATGTGCCAGTATGCAGCGGCCCTTACATCGGACGATCCGTCGTTTGACAAATGACAATCGGCCACAAGGCTCCGACTCCTTACATCCGTCAATGCATTTTTTCGTGAAAGAAAAACGTCTAAGAATAAGAAAAGTTTACCCTTAAATTTATTTCCTCTTCCGTATAATTGATGATTGTGATATTTTTATTTTTCATTGAACGCGTTTTAGCAAAATTTAATTTAATCCGCGCTGAAACCGCTGAAGATAATATGCGCAGTTTCTATAGTACTTACCTACCTAATTAATTTTAGTAAACTTCTGTGGTGTGAGATTTGGGAGATTTATGACGTCATATACCTTGATAAAGTATGTTACCCATTGAATGATCTCCGTTTACTAAACAATTTCTAGTTTATGTGTTATGGCAGAACAAAATATCACGTTCGCGCGTTCGGTTCGTTTTATTTACTTATCGTTTTATTTTATGCTTATGTATAGTTACTATGATTTCATATATTATTCACAATCAAACTTAGTAATTGAAAATAAGATCATTACTGCACTTTCGGCTGTTGTTTCAATATACGTGTGGTCAGATAAAATAATACAAAATAGTCCGTGAATTGTTATTTTTTTAATATTTATTTGTGCAAATTGTTTTTCAATTCAAATATATCCTAAAATCGTTATTGAATCGCGAACGCGATATCATTATAGATAATAAAATAAATCCGATTTCGGGTGGTCTTTATGAAAAGCGTCAGTCGCGTTGAATGGTGTATAAAAATAAATAATTATTACTGGCGAGCGCGTGCTTGCGGTCGCTAAACCAAACACGGCATCCGTGTGTCGACTTCCGACGTATCATGATCACAAGGCACTATGAAATAGTTTACATTTACGATTTCGTTCTGACTCCCTTACACAAGTATATGGTACGCTTATCACCCACATAAATTATGTACATGAGTATAAGATACATATTATGTGACATAATATGTATCTTATACTCATGGTGTTTGCGTGATACGCAACTTACGGCTCTCTCCCCGAGGGGCGTGGGTATATGCAAGATTTTCCCATTAAAAAAATGTGTAAGCATACAGTATCAGATGAAAGTTTATTTTGCATCGGAACTAAAAAGAACTAGATGTATCTATTTAGTTAGTACCTTATAGTTAGTAGTAGTAGTAAAATTACAGTTCCGTTCGTTATTTTTTTCTGTTATTATCAATTTTTATTACAGCTAGTTATGCTATTGTTTCTAACTGCCAGCTGTTTATTGAAGAAATATAGAAAAATATAGATGGAATTAAAAGTAGGTTGGTCCACCAAATATTTTAATTAGTTATGTTGACGAGTCTGTATTTATCTATGCGTACAATTGTCTATTACCTTCTCAGGATATAATATAATTTTAATCGAAATTTTGAAGATTCTTACTCATTCTGCTCCAAAAACTTTTTATTAAATTAGAACCGAAAATAATAACCGCCTATATTGAATAGATAGAAAAAGAATGAAACTGTTATTTAAATGGTAATTTTCCTGAAGATTCAAACTATAACATGGCTTATGATATCGGAAAACCACTCTCTAGTCCCTTTGTTATATTCCCAGGGTTTTTAAATCTCAAACTTATGGCCTGCACGTACGGTTTCTTTTAAAATTTAGAAAATGCAGGAATGAAAACGTACGTCCCCTATTGAATTCTTATATCAAAAACCTGTCCTACAATAACGTTAAAAATAATACATATATCGATTCATGGAATAAATACATTTGCATACTAATGTACCCATTATGGCTGATTTAATTTTATAAATAACATGTTTGACTTCTCGGTACTTTTCATTACGATAACCACAATATTATATTTATAGATTTTATGAATTAAAAATTGGTGAAAGCTTATGATTTGTGATTGACTTATTTAATGCAAATTCAGAGATCATACTCAAAACATAACATGACTATAAATTTCAGCATTTATATTTTCAATAGAACACATTATATCAGATATATAATATACATAATAATATTATCCTCGTGCATAAAACTCAAACGTGAAACGCGTTAAAATAAATATTATTATCTATCATTATGCATGCGTTATTCGCAACAAGCGTTTATATCGTTATTTTAATATTACTACATAACCGCACCCGTTTCATTAATTTCACACCATGTCCGAGGGGAATTTCGCTAAATAAGCTTTTATAACCATTATGATGTGTAAATTTTAATTGTCGGCACTGTGTGATTGATTACGTATGATATGGTAATGTGAAAGTGAAATACGCGATAAAGCTACTTTGTTTAAGCTATCATTACGATGAACTTTCGTACCGTATATGGGCATAATGAAATGTTATTACGTAAACCGCCATTGTTGATACAAATGACTGTATGATTGTATTCTTTTGTCGATGAAACACCGCATTTTTATGTTTATTGATTATTGTGGCATAGGCTGATTATTGGTTGCTTGTGTGTATTCAACGAACTGCAAGAAAACAAAGCGGCCGGTTATTGCTATTAAATCAATCTTTTAGTTATTATAAAATGATAGAAATATGTTTGTTGACATGATACCCAAAGATTTAAGTATATAAGACGTAGTAAGTGTTTAGGAATCTATGGTGTAACGTAAGGCTATAAGAAAATATATAAATGTATATACTTACTTATAAATTGTATAATTTGAAAATAGCTTGGTATTTTGAAACTTCTTAAATTATATATAAGAGGTCTTATGAGAGGAATTATGGGCAGTAGTGTTATAATAAATTGAATCCTATTATACCAGCAGCGTCATGTGCAGAAGGTTGGTACCATAATAATTATATTTTATGCTTAATGGCATAAGTTTTCGGCAATAATGACTTTTTTAGTATTATTTTTTTCAAGATGTATATTGCATAGATACCTAAGTGTGCGTGTATGTAAGTAAGAATATTAAAATACATATTTTCAAAACTATAAATACCAAATTATAACACTAAAACTTATTTATATACAATAAAAACTTATGCTAAAAATCTAGTTGATGAAATAACTATCTAATTTAGTTTAAATATTGAAACTCTCCAAATGAGCTCTTGAAGTTGAAACTATCTATATAAGAAACATATTTATAAGAAAAACATGTAAATAATTATTAGATAGATAATTACATAAAATAAAACAACAAAAGCAAATATTTTGTGACGCTTTACTTTAATTATATGACCGCTCTGCCCAATCTATACTAATGTTATAAAGCTGAAGAGTTTTTTTGTTTGTTTGTTTGAACGCGCTAATCTCGGGAACTACTGATTCGATTTGAAAAATTCTTTCGGTATTAGCCAATTTATCGAGGAAGGTTATAGGCTATATATAATTATGCTACGACCAACAGGAGTGGAGCCAAGGGGGGTGAAACCGCGCGGAGCAGCTAGAATATAATATGAAAACTCTACATTAATTATAAGTATTGTATGATGAAGTATACTGCAATACCTAAATATACCAAATCAGATCAGTTCAAGCCTGTGGCCAGTTAAATCAATTATTCTATGAACATAACCATTAGTTATTATTGCTAATGCCCATATATTTGTCCAGAAAATTCCACACACAATCCAGGACACAGCGCAATATATTAAGACAAATGTTATTACAAGCTCCACTCGTTGTATTTTTAGTTTCTCCCTCAGTTCTCGTATGAACAGACTAACCAATGTTGAATTAAAGGGTACTCCACAACCCTTTACGAACTCTTAAATTGTGAGACAACTTCCGTACTTAATAAATTCAAGATAAACATTGGATGGCGGCATCTTTATATAATATTGTCTTGCTCACTAAGCTTGTCACCACTATGATGCATATTCTTTGAAATATATAACTCTATAACACTTTACTTTTTTGAAAGTGTATTTAGTGGAAATGACCATATGGATATTATTTTTACGCATTCAACTGAATTGAAACCAATTAACTAAGTCGAAGCAAAACCATTCATTTTCCGTAACTATAATGATACTAATTTCATCTCAACATTGCTTGCTAATGCGAAAATAATATACTAAAGAACAGATCAACTTGCACAAAAACAATGCAAAACTAAAAACATCAAAATCTGCGCAGAAGATTTCAAAGGATCCAACGAAACCCAAAGAGAAAAAAGAACCTAGTACCTACATCAATTTAGTCTTTAGTTAAGAATTGTAATACGGAACCAGTTTAATATTTTTACGGTTATATCGTAAAGAGCGGCAAGATGTCGCAACAATTCTCATACTTCAGCTTTAGTAAGCGATAGGTAATATTATGCATGAAGTTCACAAACAAATTAAATTGCACCGCTACCAGCTTCTCGGGCTCCACATATCTTTATATTGTGGGAACAACGTGTCTCCTAATATATCTAGAATGCTATGAAAACAAAAATATTCACTGCTCCTGTAGCCATTAAAAATTGAATTATCTCTTACTATTAAATATTTATTTTATTAATAAAACTTTAAATATGTATAAGAATTTAAAGAACATAAATTTTCTAATTAGATAACCAATATAAAATACATAGATTAATTATAGGTCTTTAATTATTCATAATGAAAGACGATATATGTACTACATTTAAATCGTAAATAATATTTGATAACAACAATGAATTAAAATTAGCCCACTCTAATCTATCCCCCTAGTATGTGTATTAATTTAACAGAATTTGATTTACAGTTTTCTATATTCGTGTTATAGCAACGAAACAAACAAAGGAAGGACAAACTTGGAGCAGATTCAGTCGCTTAGATGAAATTGTGTAACCCAAGAGACTACTTCTAGTTCTGTTTTGAGTACGTAATTCCTAAATTATAATATTACTTATCCTCCTTTGTGTTATCAATTTAAATATTACAGCATTTGATATAATTAGATTTGATAAATTAGAAAACAAGTTTAGCCTAAAATAGGTTAGTTAATAATATCTTACCGTCTTCGTAATCCCTACCACGAAGTCATAATTTGCTTATTAAATCTGTCTTCTTAAAACAGTTGGTTTATTATTATATATTTTTAGGGTTCCGTACCTCAAAAGGAAAAAACGGAACCCTTATAGGATCACTTTGTTGTCCGTCTGTCCGTCCGTCCGTCCGTCCGTCTGTCAAGACCCTTTTTCTCAGAAACGCGTGGAGGTATGAAGCTGAAATTTATATCAATTACTCAGGTCTACTGTCCCTTGAAGCTGTGAAAAAATCAAACTTCTAAGCCAACGCAATCAAAAGATACAGCCGTTTATGCCGCAAATTTTCGACACTTGCAAGGGAATCAAAACCTACAGGGTGCTTCCCGTGAACTCAGAATCTTGAAATTTGGTACGAAGCAACGTCTTATAGCATAGATAAAGGAAAAATTACGAAAACCATAAATTTTTAGTTACATCACATAATATATATTTTTTTAATAATTTTAAACTTACTACCCATTTCCTCATAAACGCGTAAAGGTATTAAATTGAAATTCATAAAAAATACTCAGGTCTATAATATCTTTAAGCTGTAACAAAATCAAACTTCTATGTCAACGCAATCAAAAGAAACAGCAATTTAAGCTGCATATTTTGAAACTCGCAAGTACTCGCAAGGGAATCAAAACCTAAAGGGTACTTCCAGTCAACCTAGAATCTTGAAATTTGGCATGAAGCAACGTTTTATAGCACACATAAAGGAAAAATTCCGAAAACCTTAAATTTTTAGTTACATTACAAAATATATATTTATTTTTTAATAAATATAAACTTATTACTTTTTTACTCATGAACGCGTAGAGCTATCAAGTTGAAATTCATATCAAAAACTTAGATCTAATTGCCTTTAACCCGTGAAAAAAAAATTGCAGGTTTGTACGGAACCCTCGGTGCGCGAGTCCGACTCGCACTTGGCCGGTTTTTTTTCAGTACTAGCACAGCCAATAATACTATGGTAGTGGTACTATCATGATTGTGTACGTAATAAGTATTTTATCTTCCGTTTAAATTGAAAATATTTATGCTAAAATAAATAAATATACTGAAATCATTAACGCAAATATTTTTTTATTAAAGCTGATTATTTAATCCATCAAAAATACTGTGAAGAACATAATATAATGAAACTTTGTTTGTCATTTATCGCAGGCATTGAGGCAATATCAATTTGCAAACTGGCAATTACAATAGAAAAAAGTCTCTAGTTGAAAATATACTCATGTTTTTTCAACAAAGGCGTATAGCTTTTATTCAAAGCCTCATTGAATTTGAACAATAGATCAGTTGTGTCGCAATGAAAGTCGTTTGAACTTAAAGAGTAAATAAACAGCACATAATAATATTGTCGTTTATGTGTTTACACATCTCTTCCAGCTAGTTTACAGATGAAGTACTTCCTCCGTTATTTTAATAGTCGATTTATTTAGCGGAGACAACGAGGTTTTTCATGTACTTAGCAAATCTATACCTAATTATAGTCCGTTTTCTTATGGGAAAAGGTATACATTTTTGAGTAAAGCAATGCCATTTGGTACGAATGTTGTACTCATCCACCTAAGCCCAAATCGCCTGGTAGCCAGTGTCTACTCCCCGGCAGAAGGGAGGGAGGGGGGGTTATAGAATAGAGCGCCCGGCGCTCGGAAAAAAAATTCTGGCGGATTCATTTGGCCCTTTGAGTCGAGTTTGGTGTCGTTATCAGGTAACTAGATGATGCCCGATTCATTCCCCATACCAGTTTTTTAGGGTTCCGTAGCAAAATATGTCACAATCTTTAAAATAATAAACTTTTGGCAGTGGCAAAATCCAAACAAACCAGTATATTTTTATATTTTTGTATGAAACTTGGTTTATAAAAAAATACTGTCTGAAAGGCCATTTCATGCAGATTATAAAAACATTAACATGTAACATATATCTTACCATTTTCAATGTGAAATAAATTATAGAAAGTACAGGAACGTTCGTCAGCGCAGCGTAGGGACGGGTAATAAACCCGAAAAATAAGCAATAACATAAAACAAAAACCAGTCAAGTGCGAGTCTGACTCGCCCATCGAGTGTTTCGTACTTATTTGTCCTAATACCATATTATCTTGTCTGGTAGGACCTGGCTAACTGATACACACACACTTTCGTCTTTATAATATTAGTGTGATTTTTAATCATCTTTAAATTATAAATGAAGTCAGGTAACATTGTTAAAAATAAAGATATATAATAATAGAACGTTTTTGTATTAATAATAAGGACAACCACCTCCACAATTACATAATCCGGTACATTTGAGCTGGCGTATAAAACACTTCAATCTGGAATTGCAAGACTTCACGCACCGACATCTTATCAATTCAAAGCTTCTCTTTTCTTTTTATTTCAGATGGGCAAGGAATATTTTGATTTTTTTAGGTCCCTAAATATATACAGCCTCTAAAACTGCCCTTAAGGTGTGTTGTTTAAGGGCAGCTTCTGTGGGAGGCAAATTTTCAATTTGCCTGTCCGTTTTTGTTAAAAATTTGTTTGCGACCCTCATTTACTGTCACAGCGGGGTACAATGTGAAAAATAAACATGTGTATGTAGTAATTATAAAAAAATATAAGTTCTGGATAAGAGTATCCTTAAAATATCGTGACCGTCCCTACCTATCATGCATTGTAATCACAAACTTTTCAATTTCAATGTCTACATATTTGCCACTGTAAAGTGCTTCAAATCCTCGTGTGCCATTCGGATATGCCTTCCATACCTCAAATGCATGTGTACCTATAGTTCTTTTAGACCTTCTAGCTTTGGAACACACGATATAGTAGTAGTAGCCAAAATAATGTTAAGAACAGTCGACAGATATGGCTAATACAGAATATCATGTATTCCAAGCTAGAAGGTCTAAAAGAACTATAGGTACACATGCATTTGAGGTATGGAAGGCATATCCGAATGGCACACGAGGATTTGAAGCACTTTACAGTGGCAAATATGCAGACAGTGAAATTGAAAAGTTTGTGATTACAATGCATGATAGGTAAGGACGGTCACGATATTTTAAGGATACTCTTATCCAGAACTTATATTTTTTTATAATTATTATAAGTACATGTTTATTTTTCACATTGTACCCCGCTGTGACAGTAAATGAGGGTCGCAAATAAATTTTTAACAAAAACGGACAGGCAAATCGAAAATTTGCCTCCCACAGAAGCTGCCCTTAAACAACACACCCTAAGGGCAGTTTTAAAGGCTGTATATATTTAGGGACCTAAAAAAATCAAAATATTCCTTGCCTATCTGAAATAAAAAGAAAAGAGAAGCTTTGAATTGATAAGATGTCGGTGCGTGAAATCTTGCAATTCCAGATTGAAGTGTTTTATACGCCAGCTCAAATGTACCGAATTATGTAATTGTGGAGGTGGTTGTCATTATTATTAATACACAAACGTTCTATTATTATATATCTTTATTTTTAACAATGTTACCTGACTTCATTTATAATTTAAAGATGATTAAAAATCACACTAATATTATAAAGACGAAAGTGTGTGTGTATCAGTTAGCCAGGTCCTACCAGACAAGATAATATGGTATAGGACAAATAAGTACGAAATACTTGATGGGCGAGTCAGACTCGCACTTGACTGGTTTTTGTTTTATGTTATTGCTTATTTTTCGGGTCTATTAGCCGTCCCCTACGCTGCGCTGACGAACGTTCCTGTACTTTCTATAATTTATTTCACATTGAAAATGGTAAGATATATGTTACATGTTAATGTTTTTATAATTTGCATGAAATGGCCTTTCAGACAGTATTTTTTTATAAACCAAGTTTGATACAAAAATATAAAATATACTGGTTTGTTTGGATTTTGCCACTGCCAAAAATTTATTATTTTAAAGATTGTGACATATTTTGCTACGGAACCCTAAAAAACTGGTATGGGGAATGAATCGGGCATCATCTAGTTACCTGATAACGACACCAAACTCGACTCAAAGGGCCAAATGAATCCGCCAGAATTTTTTTTCCGAGCGCCGGGCGCTCTATTCTATAACCCCCCCTCCCTCCCTTCTGCCGGGGAGTAGACACTGGCTACCAGGCGATTTGGGCTTAGGTGGACGAGTACAACATTCGAACCAAATTTCATTGCTTTACTCAAAAATGTATACCTTTCCATACAAGCATGCCCATAAGAAAACGGACTATTATATGTTGAAGAAATTTTGCAGAAAACTAGCTTTCCGCCCTTGGCTTCGTCCGTGTTATCAAAGAAAAACCCGCCTAGTTACTTTTCCTGTGAGATTTCTGGTATAAAACCTATCCTATATGTTAATCCAAGTTACCCTCTATATGTAAGTTTAATTTAATTGTTATCGATTCAGTAGTATTTTCGTGAGAGTAACAAACACATACACATACATCCATCCTCACAAACTCGCATTTATAATATTCCTAGGATGCTCTTTAAAGCTTAATAACAAAAACATGTAACCTTTCATATTCATAATTCATTATTGTTTCCATCTCGCAGTTGAGTAATAAAAGAACGATAAATAAAAAGAAACAAAAATCCTAAAGATAATACACGTAAATGCCTTCAGATCTTAAAATAAATGAGTCGGAGTTTGGATCCTTGTTTGATCCGTCATTCACCATTAGTTTGATCAACGCCACTTTCTTGAAGAAATTGAGAAAAATTGACATTTTATGAGCAAATTGACATTATTTTGATCTAGCGTTTTTCACTTACCAGAAAGGCTCCTTCATAAATATATATTTTTAGCGTATCATTTATTTTCATTGTGATTCGACACAAAAGATGAAAACGGAGAAGGAAAGAAATTAATAATAGTTGCACTTTTATAAGATTTGTATAATAAATAGGATTGAAAAACATGATGTTAAAACAAATAAATATATTTAAACTTTAATTATAAAAATGTACAACATATCACACTAAAAAGACATATCATATATTATCATGCTTATGTAAATAATAAATCTCCAAACGAGTTTTTAATATCTGTCCATCATATACTAAGTTAAGCGTTCCGTTGTACGGTAAAGCAATTATTTTTTTAGGGTATTGCTTTAATGAGCCGACGACATGTGGGCACAAACATTCTTGAACCCCATCTTTGGTAAAACGTTCTTGCTGACCGAACGCTTGTGCGTTTTTAATTACCGCGTGCGGCAGCGATAGATATCTGACTTTTTAGGAGTAGAAGTCGAATTGCATGATGCAACGGATTTGAAGATTTTATAATAAACGTTAATGAAATTAAACAAGAGGTTTTCCGGACGTTGAATGGTGGATTTATAATTTAGTTGTTGGGGATCAACTCCGTCACATGAATTATAAATTAATGAATATCTTAACTGGCTAATTGAAAAAAATGTTAATGACCCTTTTAACTCTAAAGCATTGAGTTCATAAAAATGTTAAAACTAATGTATGTTTTAATTTTTTGCAAATCAAAACAGTGTACATTATAATCGAATAATCGTGTTATGTAAAGTGGTAAAATTATTATAATGTTGATTTTATCGCCAATCGTTATTCGATACCTAACCTAATGATAATTTGTGAAATAATTAATGGGCATGATTAAAGCGTGCGTGTTTACGTACAACAATTATAGTTATATTTCAAATACTTGGAAGTTATTCATTCGTCAACCAGCTTACAAAAAATTGTCGAAACATGTGGGCATTTAAAAGGGGTATCGACAATATTTTGCTGCACAAAAAATGTTTCATCGCACGCATCGCAAATTGAAGGAGAATTCGTCAGCTATTTTTATTATACAATTTATGTGATAATTTAAAAAAAAGAATTCACATATGCGTTCCGTTTTACGCGTCATCCATTTTCCGCAGCGGAGTCAATTAAACAATATGGCGGGCTTTGGCGCCAAACAACGTACACGATAAAACTGCATTGTTGACGGTCGTGCTCGATCACTTTGATCACCCGCGTGTCACACACGTTATCGTAGCTTCCTATATAAAATGTTTTTGTTTTAAACATCCGGCTTTTCCAATAGATACTAAACGAATGACCATAACTGGTTCTATTATTTTGTGCTTAATTTTTGTGTTTTTTTTTTAATAAACTCTTTTTCTAAACTCTTTATTGTATGAATACATTTATGTTACGCGTGTAGCGCTTTTAATGTTGAGATTTATGATTTAGCAAATATACATTAATTACCTACTTAATAAACAGTGTATTGAACTGTTTATAAGTCACTTGTATGAAATAGGAAATAATCTAATTGTTCCCATACGTCATATATATACTCGAGCACCTATTCAGATTCCTAAGTCATTAATGTTCCGTCTACCTAGGATTTGTAGGCGCAGATTAGTAGTCAGATAGTTGGGTTTACGGTTGCTTTGAGCTCAAGTAGATGCTGTAATCACAGACATACATTATAATTTGACTGAAAGCAATTATTTAACCACCCAAACGTTTACCGGCTCTATATACAGACGTCTCTATACATCGTAGAAATATACTTATTTGGTCTGCAGTCTGCAGGAACTAAGCTGTACTGAGATTGTTCGCACATTTCTTGCGTAGTCTTAGAACACTGAACAAAGGGCAATTATCTAAAGCGTTGTTTAGAATACATCATTCTGGAGTTTAGCTTATAATTCTAATAATACTATTGCAAGGGTAACTTTGCTATATCCAATGAAAACTTAAATTATAATCACTATGTAATATGTATTCACTATTCAGTCGATGTTTTTATTGTTTGACATAGCTCATAATTTTGTTGTAGATTTTTTATTACAAAATGTTCTAATAAAGTATAATAAAATAAGTAATACTCAATGTATATTTACTTATAATTGTATTTTATCGTACTACACTCATACAAGAATAGGTCGTGGCTACCCTGGTACGATATTGTTATCTACCATTCCGTTTTCTAGTCTACCTACACTAGTGAAAATAAACCGCACAACGAATCTATCATCGACAGCCATTCACGAGCAGCGAAAAGTGCTGCGAACCTTTATAATGGCAGCTTATAAATCGCTTTCAAAGAAATTCCCGAGGGTCGGGCACAACAAAGCTAACAAGGGTATGAGCGCAGACGCTCATTTGCGACATCGCCACAGTCATTGATGGCTGATTGCTTAATTGCTTCGTTTAATCAATTGAGCGTTTGAGAAACGCATGACCGTTGTGCTCGGACGCCATTGAGTTATTGCTGAGCCCCGGGTCACGAATCCTTGCTTTTATTAGCTCCTATTTCTTGGTATCTATTTAGCTAGATCTTGTTGATTAAAGATTTCGCGAAACGTTAGTGCGTGTTATTTGACCTATTCAATAGTGCTGCGAGTGCATGTGGGCTTGTTTATTTTCTCGGAACAGTGTGTCGTTACATGCATGCTCTTCATAATACATATTATTATATCTAAGATGATTAGAATGTAAACATTTATAATTGCATTATTAAAGATGATCGAATGAATCATATTAACATACTTCACATTTGAAAAATATAAGTAAATTAAGCAAATATAAGTACATATAAACGTTTCATTATTTTTCTTCGAATTACATGAATATTTTAAAATAATATATAATTTACGTGGGGTCAAAGAGAGCGAATATGTAAACCAGTACCTACCGAAAATGTATGCTACGTAATGTTACAAACACGACGTGGACGTAAAGGTTTAATTTTAACCACGTAGTTTTAATTAATTTTTGTTAGTTAAGTAAATTGTTTGTGTATATTATGTCAATTTGATATTATTAAAGGGAAGCGATTAAAACATTTTTTAGGTATTTTACGGTTTCGGTATCGCGTAAAATCCAAATACAAGAAAACACTGTATTTTTTTCAGCAGTACTTAATCCAGAACTTATATTATTGCGTCGAATGTAGAACTTTAATATGTATTTTCGGGTGAATCTGAATTCTTAATTTGTTTGTCAGTGAAAATTATGTGAAAATGTTGTGTATACCAGATTCTTTGAAATCTAAAAATAATCCATACTAATATTATAAATGCGAAAGTAACTCTGTCTGTCTGTCTGTTATTCAATCACGCCTTAACTACTGAACCAATTTGCATGAAATTTGGTATAAAGTTATTTTGATACCCGAGATAGGATAGGTTTTATCCCGGAAATCCTACGGGAACGGGTTTTTCTTTGAAAACGCGGGCGAAGCCGCGGGCGGAAAGCTAGTGATTATATAAATGAGCCGATATTGTCATAAGTAACAGACAGTCAATATGTAAACGAATAAGAATCAATTTTATTAATAACTCGTAATAAATAGAGCGTGTATGAAATACTTATATATATTATCACAGTCTAAGAATTTTCGTTTAAGCGCCATTAGTATAATAGGTTATAGCAATATTTTAAAAGAGATTTAGTTCTTTAAATGATAAATGTTTAAGTGAGTTTCCTCTTAAGAGCCCGTTTAAATACATTTATCGCTGTATGTAGGTCAAAAGAGAGTTTTAAAATCATTCATTAAAACTATTATTTATATTATTAATACTTATTAAGTAAGCCTACCGCGCCGCGCTGGCCACGATGGTTTATCAGGTTCATTACTCTTTCGTACAAAAACAGCTCATCAGATCTGGATAAAATTTTGTAGAGGCATAGATTTTTGGGAATACATGCATAGATATGATTTAAGATTACGAAGCACTCTAAGAGAGTAATAAGAGAATAATATTCGGGGCGTAAATATTAAGAATATTCCTATCTAATGTTCCTTACATGCATGTCATCACTGGATAAAAACGAACAACCATATCATACTTTTTATCATCGAATACCAGTTTTCTCGTTCCTAATTAAACGAGTTTCGGATACAACTGCTACCAAATCACGGATAAGTACTTAAGCGATTGCGGGTTTTAACCTTTCATAAGCCTTCCGTAAATAGGTCTTACACCGAAAAATACTACATTAAAAATGGATTAAAGTTTTAAAGTAAACGAAGATATTCTTTATTAAACTTCACCGTCGGCAGCCAGTAATTAGGTGATGCTGAAAGAATTTTAAAATATCAACACTTTCGAAATTGGCTGTGTGAAAACTATTTTGCACTTATTTATAGTTTTTAACTTTAACCTTGCATATGAGACCCTTTAACTAATTTATTTCTAAAAATTATTATTAATTACACTAAGTTTCTTTTCTGAGAAATTATAGGCATAGAACCTCCCTTCTACAGTTGTGCCGTACAAATAAATATAAAAAAACTATCTTTAGATATATGTATAACCGTATAGGTACCTAAGCGTATAGAGAACATTTTCATTCATTATGTAAAGATTGATCGTTTGCGTTCTGTATTCAATTTAATTTGTATTTTGATTTGATTGAAAGATTTTTAAAATTGTTTGATTGTTGATGTTTTTTTTTATTCGTAGTAGTGTTGGTATGTCAATAATAACTTTTCTTTATATAAAATAAATAATTGAACATATTCGCGAAGTGCAAAATGAAGATCATTGGTTAGGGAGCCAGGTGCAAATTGGGTTCATTATTTCCTCTCAAGAGATAATTCGTCAGAAGCATCAGAGTATAGTATTATAAAGCCTCGTGAACGTCAGCTGGCGCTCGGTTGGGGGGGTGAGCGGTTGTAGCCTCCCACGCACGTAGGAAAAAAAAATACATTCATTCATTTCCTCTCAGCTAAAAATTTGTCAAATTGTAGCTAACCCAATATCTCAACGAAAAAAAATAATCAGCTGGTTACAACGTGGTGTATTGTACGTCAGCTGGTGTCTCGAACATGAAAAAAGAACAATTATTTTCCGTGATTTCCTCTCAAACAAAAATTTACCTGATGATAGCTTATATGTAACTGTGGATAAATATATAAGTCAGCTGGCTGTATCTTGGTGGAAAAACCGTCAGCTGATACTTTGAAAGTTATTACATAGGAGTTAGACAGAAGCATCTATTGCCAATTTATATGCATCAGCTGACTAGGTTTTCCTCAACTTATTGCTAGCTGATTTTTTAACCGACTTCAAAAAAAAGGAGGAGGTTATCAATTCGGCCGGTATGTTTTTTTTATGTATGTTCAAACAAACAAACTCAAACATTCATTTATTCAATTAGACTACTATTTAGTAGCACTTTCGAATCGTCATTACATAGTATTTTTAACATTTACCACCGATTCGGAAAGCAGTATCTATGGAGAAGAATCGGCAAGAAACTTCATAGTTGCTCTTTTAAAATATAATGTCAATAAATTTACATAATATGTAACTTATATCTACCTAACTACATAATATGCCAAAGAACTGTCCTGTGGTTTTTACGCGACAACCCTCCATGGGTCTTTATCGTCCATATATTCCTGAATACTGTAGTACGCTCTCTGAACTAGTACATTTTTTATGTAAGTTTTAAATTTAGAACTTTAATATTGTGAGGAATTCTATTGTATAAGCGTATACCTTGACCCATAAATGAATTTTTAACTTTAGCTAATCGGAAAAATGGCATTTCAATTCTATTCTTGTTCCTTGTGCCATAATCGTGTCTAAGTCAGAGCTTTTGTGTACATGCAAGATATTATTAAATATATACTGTGATGGTACAGTAAGGATACCAGTATTCTTAAAATGATCTCTTAGTGAGTCCCGAGCACGTAAATTATATATAGAGCGAATGGCTCTTTTCTGTAAGATAAAAATAGTTTCTATATCTGCAGCCCTGCCCCACAGTAGAATTCCATAGGACATAATGCTATGAAAGTAGCTGAAATAAACCAATCTAGCCGTATCTTCATCGGTGAGATGCCTTATTTTTCGGACTGCATATGCAGCAGAACTGAGCTTACCTGCAGCGGTGTTGACATGGGCTCCCCACTGTAGTTTCTCGTCCAAACCGTTCACCGATTACTCCGAGGTTTCTGAAACGATTGACGTGATTCTTTTTTTTTTGTTTGATGCGGAATGGTGTCGAATTGGTCCCATAAAAATTCGGATTCGGATTTATTCGGATAGGCCCAGTAGTTTTTATTTTATGAACATTTTTGTCTAATCTAGATGACTTAATTGAAATGAAGCAAGTAAAGTTGATTCACTTCCTGAAACCGATTGAGCTGAAATTTTGTATACGTATGTAAATTGGATAGCGATGAAACATTATCATGATATAGAGCTGATTTGATGATGGAATCGGAAGGTGGCCATAGGAACTCGGTAATATATTGACTCAACTTTAGGTATCGAGTTTGGGCTCGTTGGATTCGTGTTGAAAAATACACTAAAAAGTATTAAATAAAAATAACTACGTTAATCATTGATCTTTTTTAGACGATTAAATCCGTACATATGGCAAACAAACTCTTCATTTAACATTTATTAACATTTACGAGAAATTATTTCAATCTGACTTTATGTTGACGTCCTGCAAAACTTACATCGTTGGTATATAACGACTCTGATAATGAATCGGAAAGAGAGGAAAGTGACTCAAGCCAGAGCGAAAACGAATAAATCATATTGTTCTCATTATCATGTTTTATCAAGTTTATATAATAAATATTATTTATCGAGTAACTAGTTCATTTATTGCTAATTGATTATTTAATTATTTAAATATATAAAATTATTTGATTTCATACTTATTCGTTTCAAAAATATTGATACTGAATGTTTATTTCAACTTAACTCTTATATTGAAGCGCAATGTCGAATAATTAAAGATACGTCATTTCCTCTCAGATGAAAATTTGTGAGCTGATTGTTAATATACTGATGCGATAAATAAAAAAAATCAGCTAGCAATAAGTTGAGGAAAACCTAGTCAGCTGATGCATATAAATTGGCAATAGATGCTTCTGTCTAACTCCTATGTAATAACTTTCAAAGTATCAGCTGACGGTTTTTCCACCAAGATACAGCCAGCTGACTTCTATATTTATCCACAGTTACATATAAGCTATCATCAGGTAAATTTTTGTTTGAGAGGAAATCACGGAAAATAATTGTTCTTTTTTCATGTTCGAGACACCAGCTGACGTTTAATACACCACGTTGTAACCAGCTGATTATTTTTTTTCGTTGAGATATTGGGTTAGCTACAATTTGACAAATTTTTAGCTGAGAGGAAATGACTGAATATATTTTTTTTTCCTACGTGCGTGGGAGGCTACAGCCGCTCATCCCCCCAACCGAGCTCCAGCTGACGTTCACGAGGCTTCATAATACTATACTTTGATGCATTTTACAAATTACCGCTTGAGAGGAACTTGGTCATAAAATCTGCTGCTGGCTCCCTAACTACATTGTACGAGCGTTGATTTTTGGTTGAAGTCAGCTTTTTCGCGAAACTTGGCACTCGTCCAACTTGAACTGTCTTTTGTGTGTCTGTTTGGTTAGTTCCACAATGCAGCCTTTACTGAATTCATTGAATAGCTGTTATCCAAAATCTTTGTATCAAGCATAGATAAATATTTTATAAAACATATTAATATGTTATTTATTATGATTTTTAACGTCTACATTGTAGATGTAGAGTTTGTAATATGGTTTTAACACATTTTACCAATTGTTTGTTATTCGTTGTTTTTATTTCGTAAATTAACAAATAAACAATAAAATATTTGCAAATACAAGGATTTATTAATCTTTTTTTTTAATAAGTATTTAAAAAAAATGTCATTTGTATCGACAGTTATGGTTCAGTCACTATTTTATATTTGCTCATCCGGGTCAACACGTTGGATGCTTTTTCCTTCGGGAAAATGTCTCTTGGCAACGGAAACCAAAACCTGTTCGAGAGAAAATAAATGAATTGCACAGAATTTTGTAATGTGATTAATAATAAGAATTTATTACCACAATCGATTAAAGGCACTTTGCACTTTCAGTAAATTTGCTTGAAATAAAATAGAGACGGATAAACCTGTCCTGTCAATATCTCAATTTAATTGA
Source organism: Colias eurytheme (assembly GCF_061535395.1). Classification (NCBI taxonomy): domain Eukaryota; kingdom Metazoa; phylum Arthropoda; class Insecta; order Lepidoptera; family Pieridae; genus Colias; species Colias eurytheme. The sequence continues at coordinate 3,686,082 of NC_142983.1, forward strand.
GAAAACAATCATCTTAATACCAATTGAGCTTTATAATGGAGTTTTCAAGACACTGTATTAAAAAAAGACATATTTGATGAAAAAGGTCACAAATATAAAGCCTTTCCTTGAAATCGTTTAAAACATTCGACTTTTTTAAAAATGTTTTATCGATGGTAGAAAAGTTTTTTGTTCAAAAATCGATCGTTCGCAAACGAAAGCGTGCTTTTGCACTGCACTATATAAATATATATAGTGTAGTGATAAAATTATCTCAAACCGGTTTCATGACCTTGTCCTTTGAATTATAATTCTTAGCAATGACACCTTAATCCATATAGATTAGAATTTATCCTGATATCTATCCTACATTATTCAGTTTATTATGCTCTACATCTACAATATGTTCTATTATCTACAATACAATATCTAATTTGGAGGTTTGGATACGTATGTAAAAACTTTTGTTACTGTATAACTGGCAAAACAGCTGAGCAGATTTTTGGAAATTTTGCAGTATTGTACCAGAATCTATACCTACTTATTATTATTATAAAGCTGAAGAGCTTGCCTGTTTGTTTGTTTGAACGCGCTAATCTCACGAACTACTGCTAACTAGGCTAATATGGCTTTTAATTAGTTAGAATTGAGAATAAGTTATTTTATTGTTATGTGATAGGAATAGATCAGTTTAATGCCTATTTACTCTCTGTAAATGAATGACAATTCAAGTTTTAAACTAAAACGAGGAAGTATGGCTCATACATGTTTATATTAATCTCATAATTTTTTATGAGAAAAGCATTCAGATATCCTGCCAATTAGCATATATTATTTTGTGCTATAGCTTACAATACAAGTGTCTGTCTACAATTCCCTTGAAAACGAAGCGACGCAAATATGCTAGATAAACAAAACAGCTTTGTTATGAAGTTTCCAAGCGACGTATCAAAAATCAATTGTAACTATTTACACAGGAGGATAGTGAAGTATTCGTTCCCCATAACTTCCGCACTGGGGGCCATCTAATCTATACAGAACAGCGATAATCACCATATTGTTCCCGTTATTTCAACACGGTTACGCACCGTGGTCACGGGTCATATTCAGGTACTTTTGAGTTATTTTAGAATATTTGTATGCAGTTGCAACGAGCATTTGTCTACTTTTCATACTAACTTTGATGTAACTCTTTGTGATGATGTACTGATTACAATCAAAATATAATGCAGTTGATCTACGAATTACACACTAGCTTTTATAACTGTTATATATATAACTGTTATATAATAATTTGATACAAGATTTTTTAATATTGTTGCATCTATAGATTTATTTCATACAAAAATAAACAAGGAATCAAAATTTACTTTGATTGATTTTATTATTCTAAATATTGTTGTTAAATGTTCTTGTATGTTTTTCAATAACAGTTGTTTTGAAAAGTTTCAGTTAAAATTATAAAATTCGACAAGAGTTAGACATTGTAGCCAACAATCTTACCAAATTAACATTCCAAAAATAATTTGAGGAACGATCTCAATTAGAATAAGAAAAGACGGAAAGACGAAAGGGTAAGGAAATGCGTAGTACTTATTTACCTATTTATTTTTTTAAAACTCAAACATCTATTTATTCAGTTAAACTTCTTTTAGAAGCACTTTCGAATCATCGTTACATATTTTTAACATTTACCACCGATTCGGAAAGCAGTATCTATGGAGAAGAACCGGCAAGTTTATTTAGATAAGTACCTATATGTTATTGATTTTATTTTACATAAAAATCTTCATATTAAGTAGCGTAGGTATATACTGATTTGCTACTGGGACGTATCGCAATTAGATTTCCATTGTAAAGCAGGAGTAATTAAATAAAAGGAAGGCATTAGGAGGCACGATTTAACCGACCGTTCATTACCCGATCCGTCTCGATCGTATACATAATAATCTGTACTGAATATTTCATATTAAATTACGAGCTTTTCCTGAATTTGGGATTAGATTAATTTTGTTTATCTTTGAAAATGCTACAGATTATCAAAACAAATCACTACCTAATACTATTATAATATCTGTGCTATACTTAACTAAGATAGGTAATTAATTTAATATTAATTGTAGGTATTTAATTGTACTAGTGAATATATATTTATTTTTAAGGTATCATGTCTGGAACGTTTTGTTCTATTCAATGTGCGTGAAATAGTTAATTAATTAATTAACAATTTACTGATTATTGTGACAATAAAAGGAAATGTTTATACGAATTGTGCGATGACAAAAGTAAATTAATTAACTCTGACGTCGATTTATTAAGTCCTAATGTTTCTCTCAGTATTTGTGTTGAATAGAAACAAAACATCGGTCCTCTTTGAGACCCATAAATGGCATGGTATTGTAGTTTTTGTTGTTTTAGCTTTACTTTTCATGGCTTTTATTGTACCTCTACGTGTTGTAAATATTTTATGTATGTATGTTAATAACATGATTGTGTAAGTATTTAATTTGTCTTCTAATACAAATTAATAGAAATAATATTGCAATCTTCGCGCAAACAATCATAATGCTAATTGATCTAGGTATGTGCCCATTTTAAATTTATTTATACATATAATAAAGCAACGACATTCAGCATGATTTGTAGCATTTCAATTGTCATTTAAAAAAAATCTAAATTATTTTGAATCACTGTCACTTCAACAATTAAAAAACTATTGAAATTACCGCACTTAATTATGTAAAAAAATGTAACTTACTCATCACACAAAATCCTTGCTAGAACAATACAGTCCACACACAAGACACACACATTATCCAAAAAAACAGTGTTCAAAAACTCCGAACTCCGTAAAAGTTTATATCGCGATCGTGAATATAACTCGCTGACGCGGTACAGTCGTGCGCAAAAGGCGAGACGCGACGGCGGAATGACTTTGTTACGGGAGCTTCCAGGCTACAGCCGCGGCGCGATTTTCGCCCCTATATCTGATACAGCCTGTCATAGCTTTCATTTTAACTTTTATCCCTTTAAAGTTATGACGAAACTTATTTGATATTGTTTTCAGTGGCTTTAAATTGGACAAGTCTGATTTTGCGCTGCAAGCTATTTTAGAATTATTAACTCGTAATTGGCAGCATCGCATTCCTTTAGACTATATTTTATTTGAAATATTTTCAAATCGTCATAAATAGATTGTGTAAGCTTGTGAAAATATTGGTATTACATATTATATCGAAATATTGAAATATAATTATCCAGATAAAGCTTTTAAAGTAATCAATGTCAGGAAGTATAATTTATTGTTGACCCGGTCGGGAATATTTAATAAAACAACGTATTAAACTTGTAAACCGTAACTTTGCAGTTTCTCAGTATTTGCGTGTATTTTCAGCATCACTGACGTAAAAGAAAAAAAGATCAGGCGAAGGCGGTGACTTCATTAAAGTTTATTTTGTTATATTGAACTTTATCAAACTAAATCAACAATACAGATAATATAGAGGTAATAATAGTAAATAGATAATTCAGCAAAAGTTTGTGCCCTCTTTAAGCTAATGGAATGAAATGAATCATTGAATGTTAGTCCAAATTTATGTGACGCTTTTCTAATTAGATGTAGGGTCTAATAGAAACCAATTTAAATGTGTTATTCGGTATATACTACGCAATTAGTAGAGTATTTTTGGGATAGGATTGTCTTTATTTGGACTGTTTTAATCGTATGTGATACTCATATTTAACGTATTGTTACAATTGTAGCAATTACTATTCAGAGGAATCATATAAAAGTACCATTCGTAATGTTTTACAATTTCAATACAAAACCCAAAATATTTAATACAAATTAGAAAAAACTCTACAATTAGGTACTCATAAATTAATTAATTACGAAAACGATATTATAGCGTATTGTTGAAATAGATTATTATTTTCTAGCTATGGTTATATTGGTTATCCATAACAAAAGAAATAATAAATGCATGTTCTTTAATGATTGATGGATAATTGATTCTCTCTTTTCATTTATCTACGATATAAATGTTTCCATAGTATCAGTATTTTCTCTCTTAATAATGATTGTACTGATTAGGTACTATAGTTACCGAGAATGCTACTAGATTTAAAGCCAGACATGAGATAGGTTAACATATTTATAGACAATCTTAATTTAAATCCATGTAGGTACGTTGATTCTTTTAACGTAAAAGACTACTTTGTTGTCTTTTATTTGATGATCCAACCAACCCCTTGATCTATAGCGATGTCAAAGCGAGATCTAGCACAATGAAAGCTTCAGTCGGCTTGTCAATGCCGGGACAAAACTTTATAGCCAACTCATTTGTATGCACTGAGGCGGTTGTGGACTTAATGGTCGAGTAACCTTATTTCCCTGATTTTACAAGTTCCCTATACATAATGTGAAGGGATTATAAAATGAGTCACGCTTGTTTACACGCGACAATGGAGTCGCCACGTAATTTGTGTTTAATGAAATTATTTTTTATTTTATTGTATTTTTTTATTGAGTGTACTTTGGAAAGGGGAACCATAAGCTTTAAATTGTGTGGATTTTTATGATAATGTATAAATATATTCATATTAAGTAAATGACCTTATTATTTTAACTAATTTGATAAACATATTTTCTTGTACAAATCACTATCGCTACTGTTAAAATAAATTTATATACGAACATAATATTGAACGTATTGAGCGTATCTAAAAAGCAGCTTCTATATAATATTCTATATAATATTATAATACTTTGAAATTCAACTCATAATTTAAGCAAATTAAGTCCTTACAACCCACCAAATTTAATGGGCACTAATTACACGTCAAAAATGATTGAACAAAGAATATTATGATTGTAATCGCTTTAACGGATTTCAAATTATTCACAAACAAATTGAGCCTTCACAAGCATAAACTTTCATTACAGCTATTCACAAAGTATACATATTATTGCGACTCTCATTAATACAAAAAGGAAATCGGCCGTTTTGCAATTTAATGAAATTGAATAGTGCATACAGATCCATTGTCCCAATTATTGAATATGTCGACATTGGTCCCGGCTGTTTAATATTTTAAAACTGACTAAATGGATTGACTGTTTAATGAATGAATATGTACTGAAATATTTAATTTTCAATAATGAAAGAGTTATTCTGTTTGGATAACCAGCAAGAGACACAAAATATAATGCATATTCCCTATGGGCCCCAAAATGATCCGAATTATAGAGCTAATAAATAGTTAACAAATGTAAGCTTTTGCGTAAGCTTTCCAACAACAGAAAATTATTTAAGTTTCTGTATAGGTATTATATGTGATACACACAGGCTCAATTCTATATAGTTACAGTGACAGGGTAAACATATTTTTTTTTTATTAAATTACTTTAGATAAAATTTCACACGGGATGAGATGAAACGAATGTTGATAAACGTTTGTTCGCGGCGGACTGTTTAATCATATTATAATACATCAAGGCGCCCTATTAGGCTGCACTTAACCAGGCCAGTGTTAAACTAATCAGAAGAGCACACAAGGCCGGCCCATAGAATGGATAGAACGCATCTGTGAAGAAAGAATTTTAAAACATTTAAGTGAATGAAAACAAAGCTTTTGCTCGCGTTGTTATGTGCTGATACGATTTTTATTTTTCAAAGTAATTATTTTACAATTTTCGTAACTAATAACAATATTACTATATTTATTTAAAATTTTGAACACGATATTTCACAGTAATATTGCTTGAACATAATAAGCGTCCTTGACCAAAACGTAGTCTATTTCTAGCGTAGAAAATGTATCGCATATCGTTCCTTATGAATGGACAACGGTTTCAATTAGGTTAGTAGTATTATCTATGGTTGTCACTCTCCATGAGCACACGTCTCCCTTCTTGTAACTCTATTAATAAATCTTAACTAAACTATGTCCTTGGTATGACATCTAAAAATGTCAGGCCTAATAAAACATTATATTGTAAATAAATTATTTGATGAATTTCACGCTCGGCTGCGTGTCGCTTACATCCTTACATATATAATACAGAACATGTGGACCGTTAAATTGATATTTGCCTTTCGGATTATTATGCTTTTGAAGTGAGGAATATGATATAGAAATGGTCGTTCATGCATTATTATTGTATTGCTATATTGGCTACTTTGTAACGATACAAGTAAACAACCCTTTTGCTATAATTTAATACACGTTAAATGATGTTTATTTATCGAGATCCGGGCAACCCAAACCTTTGTATATTGCAAACTATTTTTGAAGCGAAAATACAAAGATTGATCCACATTGATCATATTACTCTTGTAGGTAGTGGGTATTCATCATGTCCATTTTCCGCTATTGCGTTCGATTTATTTTGTATTTTGGTACCGTTACTCTTATTTTTGTTTGTATGACGTTTACATACAGATATTTTTAATCGGATCCAATAAATTAAAACAAATGTTTAATAGAGAAATATTCATAGAAATAATATAACATGAACCGACTTTTTTTAAAGAAATTATCTTAAAAGCTACATATAAGGTATCTTTTGCATTAGCTGATAAGATAGAAAGGTAATATAGGGTAACTCCGCATTAAATTATTCTGCATAACAGAACTTACAGAAATACAAAATATGTTAAAATTGTCAATAAAAGCAAAGTGTAACAGAACACAGAATTGAAATAAAGTGAATTTAATGGAAATCTATGCTCATTTCCTCGTGTCAATGCAACGTGTTGAAGCGGCGTCTCCTCTCGCAGACAATCGATGTTTTTTTATTAACTGATTATTTCATATTTAACTCATTGTCATTAAGTTTGTATGTAAGTAGGTATATAAGAATGTGTAAGTAATAAGTATGTAAGTATACAGGGTGTCCCAAAAAGTAGTGATGAACGGAAGCTGGGAGGTAGAGGACCTAGAGGGCTATCCGAATCACCCCCATGTGTGTTATGCAATTTTTCGTATTTTCGGAGTTATGACTCTTTTTTCAATTTTTCACCTATCGCCGAGTACGACGATATTTTCACTCATGGTGACATCAATTATTGCGGAAGATGCTTGATTTTTTTTTGTGTGCTACGCTGAAAGATAGGCCAATTCAGGATGGTAATATTTACTATCGTTAGATCTTTGAATGGAATAAAAAAAAGGATGAAATGCCAAGAAAGGTAAAATTTCCCGGTATGTTCACCACTTCAAGGGTCCGTAAAAAAATAAAATCACATAATAAATGTTTTCCGTTTGGCTTTTAAAAACTTGCTCTGTCTATCAGGTAGCTACCCTGAAAATTTCATTTTATTATTCAGAAGGCTTCAATCGAAAAATTGAAATCTAAATGTGGTAAGTGCAAAAATTTTATTAACATGATGATCATTAAAACCAATAAATAGGTGTTTAATTACCAGAATTTTTTAAAATGACCCCGCTGTTGCTCAATGCAAGTGCGACATCACCGTAAAAAGTTGTCTTTTAAATGTCTGAATGCCCTTTTATCATTTTTAATGGTTTCTTCTGCTACTATGAATTTCCGGGTTATTTCGTCCAAATTGTAGCAGTCTCTCGTCTTTGTAGTATCCCCACGGAAAAAAATCAATATGGTTTATGTCCGGAGACCGTTCAGGCCAGGCTAAAGGGTAAAGATACCCTGAAAGATGGATTGGTCGTTGCAGCCTGCGCATGCGCCGGTGACGCTTCCTCCACGATCCCTCGACCTAAACCCAATTGATTTGTTTCAATGGGGATACTAAATAGACCTCGGCTACTTGAGAGAATGCCACAATTTGGACGAAATAGCCCGGAAATTCATAGTAGCAGAAGAAACCATTTAAAATTATAAAAGGGCATAAAGACATTTAATAGACAACTTTTTACGGTGATGTCGCACTTGCATTGAGCAACAGCGGGGTCATTTTAAAAAATTCTGGTAATTAAACACCTATTTATTGGTTTTAATGATCATCATGCCTGGCCTCCACGATCCCTCGACCTAAACCCAATTGATTTGTTTCAATGGGGATACTAAATAGACCTCGGCTACTTGAGAGAATGCCACAATTTGGACGAAATAGCCCGGAAATTCATAGTAGCAGAAGAAACCATTTAAAATTATAAAAGGGCATAAAGACATTTAATAGACAACTTTTTACGGTGATGTCGCACTTGCATTGAGCAACAGCGGGGTCATTTTAAAAAATTCTGGTAATTAAACACCTATTTATTGGTTTTAATGATCATCATGTTAATAAAATTTTTGCACTTACCACATTTAGATTTCAATTTTTCGATTGAAGCCTTCTGAATAATAAAATGAAATTTTCAGGGTAGCTACCTGATAGATAGAGCAAGTTTTTAAAAGCCAAACGGAAAACTTTTCTTATGTGATTTTATTTTTTTATGGGCCCTTGAAGTTGTGAACATACTGGGTAATTTTATCTTTCTTGGCATTTAATTCTTTTTTTTATTCCATTCGAAGATCTAACGATAGTAAGTGTTACCATACTGAATTGGCCTATCTTTCAGCTTAGCACACAAAAAAAATCAAGCATCTAGCGCAATAGTTGACGTCACCATGAGTGAAAATATCATCGTACTTGGCGATAGGTGAAAAATTGAAAAAAGAGTCATAACTCCGAAACTACGAAAAATCGCTTAACACACATGGGGGTGATTCGGATAGCCCTCTAGGTCCTCTACCTCCTGGCTTCAGTTCATCCATACTTCTTGGGACACCCTGTATAATACCTATGTTGTATGTAAATTTATAATTATTACGCGTGTAAGTATATGGTAAGGAGGATATTCAAAAGCGTCCCATGTCTACAGTTCAATATTAGGTAATCAATATTTTATAAGCAAGGTTTTCGCTATATTCAATGAATATTTTAAGTTGCTCAATATTATCTGAATAGAGCTAACAATAGCATAATAAAAATTCCCGACCCTTATCATTTCCAATATGATGAATCGTTGTCCCCAATATTAATTAATAATATTTATAAAAAAAAATCTCTAACAAAAAAAAATCCAATTTTACCTTCCAAAATTATTATAATACTCGTATAAACATGACACAGGTATTCAATTATAGACTGGGGTAGAAGCCTTTAAAAATAGGACAAAGCTAGTCGTCCGCTAAACGGATGAATAAAATAAATTAGTCGTCCGATTACCGGATGAATAAAATAATTTAATCGTCCGATAACATCTATTTATCTATATAGTTAGGTTATCGGGGTTTCTTTAGAGAACTGCCGCACGTATTATAGGTTTTTTGTGGGGGGAGGAGGGCACACGTAGGTATTTGATTATTTTTTGCGCGTCGACGGAGCCCCGCTTCGCGGGGCTCCTATTTCTGTGTAGTTTTTTTTTTAAGAAACCTAACCTAACGGCTAACCTAACCTAAACTTGATTTTTTTTTGCGCGTCGACGGAGCCCCGCTTCGCGTGGCTCCTATTTCTGTTTAGTTTTTTTTTTTAAGAAACCTAACCTAACCTAACCTAACGGCTAACCTAACCTAAACTTGATTATTTTTTTGCGCGTCGACGGAGCCCCGCTTCGCGGGGCTCCTATTTCTGTGTAGTTTTTTTTTTAAGAAACCTAACCTAACCTAACCTAATGGCTAACCTAACCTAAACTTGATTTTTTTTTGCGCGTCGACGGAGCCCCGCTTCGCGGGGCTCCTATTTCTGTTTAGTTTTTTTTTAAGAAACCTAACCTAACCTAACCTAACGGCTAACCTAACCTAAACTTGATTATTTTTTTGCGCGTCGACGGAGCCCCGCTTCGCGGGGCTCCTATTTCTGTGTAGTTTTTTTTTAAGAAACCTAACCTAACCTAACCTAACGGCTAACCTAACCTAACCTAAACTTGATTTTTTTTTGCGCGTCGACGGAGCCCCGCTTCGCGGGGCTCCTATTTCTGTGTAGTTTTTTTTTAAGAAACCTAACCTAACCTAACCTAAAGGCTAACCTAACCTAAACCTAACCTAACGAATTAAGGGCGAATATCTCGGCCATTTTTGATTTTAGAGAAAAGTTGTTCCTATAAAACATGCTTATATTAGCGTAATCTTTACGATAAAACAATAATAAATAGGTGTTATAATGACACCAACTCCATCAAAAATTTTCTAAGTCCTGCGCCCCGTTTGCTTTAGTCCAACCCAACTAGCTTTAGTGTTAAAAGGTTATCTATTAATCCGAATAATCGGACGATTAAATTATTTTATTCATCTGGTAATCGGACGATAAAATTATTTTATTCATCCGGTAATCGGACGACTAATTTATTTTATTCATCCGTTTAGCGGACGACTAGACACTTCGTTAAAAATAATGAAAAGTTAAAAAAAATCGCAGTCGGATGAAACCCATTAGAAAAGGAGGGGAATATGATGAAAATAAAAGGAAAAATAAATTACGGTCAATCCGAGTTCGGGAAGTGGGAGGAGGGAGCTTTTAAGAGAAAAAAATGGTTTCTCCTGATTTCCGACAAAACTACAAGTCCTATAGAAAAAAGTTCAATGGCAAAGTTGTAGGTAATTAAAATTTCTACAACTTTTGTATTCACAATTTTTTCACATAACCTAAAAATTTAGGTGAAAAATTCAAAAAACCAAGTTTTTGGTCCTTTATTTTTATCTACTTCAAAATTTATTTTTTTTCTACGAAATTTGGTGGAAACTTACTTTATTATGTCCCAAATACACTGTAATTTATTTGATTGAAAATATTTATTACTTCGCCTTATTTTGAATCAATACCAAAAAAACAACCTAATTTTCAATCGAAAAGTCACCCGTCAAAATATCAGCTTTTTTCAAAAACTTGGGGTGTCTTTTATGCATTGAAATCTCTACTTTCATATGGTGTAAAAAAAAATAAACACCACTATAGTAAATGTTCTCAGGAAATGCATACAAACAGTGTGATAATGAGCTTTTACTAAATCAGGCACACTTCTTGAACTCTATATCTTCTCTTGTATCGGCTTTTCGGTAATATTTCAAAAGAAAAATAATTATCTGTTCTAAGTTTAATATTTTACAGCATATTCAAAAGCAAAATGATGTCGATAAAAACATTTCAGGTAGTTCGAGAAGTGTGCCTGATTTAGTAAAAGCTAATTTTCACACTGTTTGTATGCATTTCCTGAGAACATTTACTATGGTGGTGTTTATTTTTTTTACACCATATGAAAGTAGAGATTTCAATGAATAAAAGGCACCCCAAGTTTTTGAAAAAAGCTGATATTTTGACGGGTGACTTTTCGATTGAAAATTAGGTTGTTTTTTTGGTATTAATTCAAAATAAGGCGAAGTAATAAATATTTTCAATCAAATAAATTACAGTGTATTTGGGACATAATAATGTAAGTTTCCACCAAATTTCGTAGAAAAAAAATAAATTTTGAAGTAGATAAAAATAAAAGACCAAAAACTTGGTTTTTTGAATTTTTCACCTAAAATTTGAGGTTATGTGAAAAAATTGTGAATACAAAAGTTGTAGAACTTTTAATTACCTACAACTTTGCAATTGAACTTTTTTCTATAGGATTTGTAGTTTTGTCGGAAATCGAGAGAAACCATTTTTTTCCCTTAAAAGCTCCCCCCTCCCGCTTCCCGAACTCGGATTGACCGTAATTTATTTTTCCTTACATTTTTATCTTATTCCCCTCCTTTTCCAATGGGTTTCATCCGACTGCGATTTTTTTTTGTTTCAAAAATTATCTACTCTAGTCTATTAATTCCAATACAGATTAAAAAAGGTAACCATAATAAAATTTTAAATAAAATTAAGTATTATATTGATTACAATAAATAAACTGACAAAGATTCTAATATAAAGGATGTACCTACTTTCCCTACAACCCATTTCGAATCGTTGAAAGCTCAAACTTTGCGTAACAATTCGGCATTCGCCTAGACTTTGACCTCGAAGCTACGAATGTTTCGTTTTCATATCTAATTGCTTTTAGACAACAAACTAACTTCCTTTCTTTTTATAATAATAGACTTTTTAAGGTCATTGGAATAACAATTATATCCGATAACGCGTAATACGCTGAAGAGGTGGGACTTTAAATAGATATGCGCCTACTGTAACGAGCTTTTAATAGTAACATAGAATAAAATGTTTTAAAAAATGTTATATATAATTAATATTTTTTTCGAATTAATTTTGCTCCTGTTTACTCATTGTGCTGTAAGAACAAAAAAATTTTAACAAGAACCTTATAGCCGAAAAAAAAATGTTTCAGAACATAATAATATAGGATATAGGTGTTGTGGTGACATCTAACCTAATCCAGTTTAATAATATCTTTTTTTTATGTGTAAGTAGTACATTTTACAGGTAGTAACACAATTTATAGTAAGTACTTACGTATACTATTTTAAGTATATGAAATGCTTCATTTGTTTATTCCCAAAAAGTGTATAAAATGAGGTAAAATACAAAGCACATAACGTATAACAGTTACGTTGAGTGACCACTGCTTTTAAATTGAACCTTTAATAACCCAAATTTACATATCCAACGTATCGATATCAGGCTAACAATTACGTGATAAAACCTTGCATTGATTTGAATTGTATTTTGAATTAATAGTATTGGAATCATAATCTGTATTGTGTGAGTTCTATTGTCATCTAAGTAGGAAGTGTATGAGATCTGCAATAAAGTGGGATCGACAAAAACTGATTTTAAGGGCTCGCGCGTGCGATTGCATTCGTTTGAGCTTAGCCTTAGAGCTAGTTATAAATATGGATACTTAAGTATTTATATTGTTTTTTAATGACAATATCGTATTGTTTCCTTAACCTTTCTTAACCTTACTTCGCTCTTTATAGAGAATTATCAAACCGAGATAATATGAGGGTTGAAACAATATCTATTGTAGAACCAAAGTAATGTTAGGCGTTCCACGTTTCCGGAATTGAATAACTTTTTGCTGATGAAACAAGGGTAGTATAGTATTATGTTTTTTGTAAATATAGAGTAAATAATTTTCTTTAACAATCTGCAATTTAACAATTTATTGTAAGTAACTAGCGAATTCCTTGTAGAAACATATAACATCAACGATCTCTCGTCCAGAATTAAACTATTGATGTTGAGATCAATTTGCATAAAGCAGACATGCAATAAAAATAAATATAAGTACAGTTTCTACATAACATTTTTTTTTGAAAATCTGTTCGATTTATTCATCATATATTTATTAAGCTTGATTTTTTTCGCAGCTCCTTGTCTAGCGTGCGTGTGGGCGACGCGTGCGCACCGCAGGCGCGCCAGGTGAGAGTGATAACATCTGCCGGACAGACGGACACCCTCTGATAACTATATCCACAAACTGAACTACTGTGGTAAAACTAAACTGTTTTATCGTGTTATTTTTTTAATTTGTTTTGCCCATGACCCATCCCTGTTTCGGTGAGACTGAACACAATTTGATAAGTCACATTATTTTTCATAGGTTATTTAAATTTTTTTGGGAAGGTAATTAAATAATTAAACGGTATGGTAAGTAGGTAATGGCGTCCGCAAAACGCAAATAGAAGTGGATCATAATAATATTTAATGCAGTGTGAAAATTATCTGATACTTATAGTCCGCCCATAAGTGTATTTAACACCTGCTCTGTTATTTAGATGATTTCTTGTAGCTTTTTGAATTATTGTCAAACTAGACATTTGCTTTAAAAAAAAATCATTAAGCGGATGTATAAAGTAATATGTATATTTAACCCATTCCAGCAGGTTAAAGTTCGTTTAGTTATGTCCGTTTTTTTTTATTAGTGGGTCTTGTATCGTCGAAACCCTACTAAGCTTACTTCAAACATTTGGTTTTATACACCTGGCACGATAGCCCTTCCCTAATCTTAGCTACATAATAAACAATGAACAAACATTCATTATAATCGTATATCAATATTTCCAATCATTTATCACCTTTTTCGAATCATATTGATGGTGAATGGTTACACTAGCCACTACCCAGATATTATGTTTAAGGCAAGTGATATAAAAGTTGAAGTAAGCACTAAATTATATGATTACTTAATAACATATACTCGTATGTAAATGCAGTGGCAAATGATAATATATCTTATAAAGTTTGTCATTATCATACAATTTACGTCCTTAATTTTAAGCCCGATTAAAGCACCCCTCAGTATGCGTGGTCGGATGCAATTCGCCACTTTTTTCTACAAATATTTTGAGGCATCCCTCGCTGTATTAGTCACGGATAGTAAATATAATTTTATTATTGTTACTAGCATTCCGCCAGCGGCTTTGCCCGCGTAGTTAAAGTAATACCCCGCATAGGTCCTGTTTCCGTAGGATTTTCGGGATAAAACCTATGTCCCTCCTCAGGTCTCAATCTATCTCATAACAAATATGAAGTAAATCCAAACAATACTTTTTGACATAAGCCCGGATATACATACCTACAGACAAAAATTCTAATTAAACTGTATTTTTGGCTTCGGTATTAGTAGTATAAGTAATCTATTGTAGATCACGCTCCAGTATTTTTTTTAAATATTCCATGTACAGTTGACTTTCCTACGATTTTATTATATGTATAGATTATAACATTTATTTAGTTATTAGATATAAATTGTAATTAAAAGTTTTCATAAGCAAATAGCCATGACATAATAAACATATTTACATTGTTTTAATATTGAATGGCTATCGAATTAACATATAAAAGCTGGTCGAGTGCTTTGCGCCTTTTGAGAATGCCAATTACAATACTTATGCAACAATGCAGACCGAACAATGCTGAACTCTTTGTAAACAAACTACTCGAACACTACAAAACTTTTTAATTGATTTTATTTAGATTTGCGTACCAAACAAACTGAGGATTTATAAGTGAAATACATTTCATTCATTTTACTTTAGGACTTTTCAATGGTTCAGATGGAAGCCTTTGTTTACGACAGAAATATTAAAAAGAAGATATTATGTCAATTTTATTTAGTACTAGTTTACTGCCGGCGGCTTCGCCCGCTTTGTCTAAAACCTAATAAATTATACTACTACTCAAAGGGAAGCCTAGGTGTGCGTCCACACTGAATGCGCGGTGGCGGCGGCCTAGGCGGGCGCGACGAGCGGGCGCTTGCGGTGGCCACACCGACGCGCGAGCTCAAGTAGCGGTTCGACGTTTTTCGGGTGTTGCAAACTTTGGACGATTTGCTATTTTTACTGGACAGTCCGATTTTGAGATGAGATCATTATATAGAAGTTGTACACGAAATAAATAAAACAGAGGAATAACGGGTGAATCTTATATGAAGAATTGAGATTATACCCTACAAAATTACTGTGGTGTATATAAGTGTTTTAGATTGAATCGCACTTATAAATAAAGAAGTTTCACTTCAACAATTAAGTATTTAATTGTTGAAGTGAAACTTCAACAATTAAATACTTAATTGTAAAGTAAAATAATAAAAGTAGTAAAATAGAGAGTAGTAAAATAATTAAATAAAATAGTGGATTTTACGAAAAACAATAAGGATATAATTTTAAGAAGTCGAGCGACAAGACCGAACTGGTTTGATACCCCCGCCGTCCGCGCATTGGGTCGCTTGCTGACTAGGCCCGTAGTGTGGCCAGAACGCGCGGATAGGAGAGTTTGAAAACTACGCGCGCTGGCTCGCTCATTACCGTCGCACTAGTGTGCGTCCACACTGAATGCGCGGTGGCGGCGGCCTAGGCGGGCGCGACGAGCGGGCGCTCGCGGTGGCCACACCGACGCGCGAGCTCAAGTAGCGGTTCGACGTTTTTCGGGTGTTGCAAACATTGGACGATTTGCTATTTTTACTGGACAGTCCGATTTTGAGATAAGATCATTATAGAAGTTGTACACGAAATAAATAAAACAGAGGAATAACGGGTGAATCTTATATGAAGAATTGAGATTATACCCTACAAAATTACTGTGGTGTATATGTCGTGGCCATATCGTAAATTTGCTCATTTCATGATATGATTGGCCATTTCACGAAATGGTCGCATTTCGTGAAATGGCCAATTAAGTTTGGCCACATCATGATGTGGCTTGAGCAGATCAATGATAAGAAATCGTTTCACGATATGGCCAACTAGACGCGCGGTTTTTTCATGAAATTATCAAAATTATTTGATCATATCGTAAAATAGTTACATTAATCATTGGTAGAGGCGCTGCAAGCTCTGTGTTTATGTGATAAGATGGCGGCCGCTGGCGAAAATTTAATTATTCGCAGTTAAAAACTTCATTATTCGTTTAATAACAATATGAAGAAAGTCATAGCAAAGAATTTACGACGGTTCGAGTACTATGGAATTTTTAATATTTTATGGACTCTTTATATTTTATACGATCTGGCCAAATGTGGATGGCCAAATCGTGAAACGTTGACGATTTAACGATCTGATCAAACTATGTTGGCCATTTCATGAAATGCGACCATTTCGTGAAATGATCGATCATATCATGAAATGAGCAAATCTACGATATGACCACGACATATATACACTTATATAAGTGTTTTAGATTGAATCGCACTTATAAATAAAGAAGTTTCACTTCAACAATTAAGTATTTACCGCTATTTTACGAAAAACAATAAAGGATATAATATAAGAAGTCGAGCGACAAGACCGAACTGGTTTGTTACCCCCGCCGTCCGCGCATTGGGTCGCTTGCTGACTAGGCCCGTAGTGTGGCCAGAACGCGCGGATAGGAGAGTTTGAAAACTACGCGCGCTGGCTCGCTCATTACCGTCGCACTAGGCTTCCGCCATAGTCATTTTAACGTGGACGCAAAGGCGCGTTTCATACGTTTGATATTTCGCGCCCGCCGTCGCAACCGCGCTACACTGAGTGCAGGTCCTACACTAAGTGTGCGTCCACACTGAATGCGCGGTGGCGGCGGCCTAGGCGGGCGCGACGAGCGGGCGCTCGCGGTGGCCACACCGACGCGCGAGCTCAAGTAGCGGTTCGACGTTTTTCGGGTGTTGCAAACTTTGGACGATTTGCTATTTTTACTGGACAGTCCGATTTTGAGATGAGATCATTATAGAAGTTGTACACGAAATAAATAAAACAGAGGAATAACGGGTGAATCTTATATGAAGAATTGAGATTATACCCTACAAAATTACTGTGGTGTATATAAGTGTTTTAGATTGAATCGCACTTATAAATAAAGAAGTTTCACTTCAACAATTAAGTATTTACCGCTTTTTTACGAAAAACAATAAAGATTAATATAAGAAGTCGAGCGACAAGACCGAACTGGTTTGATACCCCCGCCGTCCGCGCATTGGGTCGCTTGCTGACTAGGCCCGTAGTGTGGCCAGAACGCGCGGATAGGAGAGTTTGAAAACTACGCGCGCTGGCTCGCTCATTACCGTCGCACTAGGCTTCCGCCATAGTCATTTCAATGTGGACGCAAAGGCGCGTTTCATACGTTTGATATTTCGCGCCCGCCGTCGCAACCGCGCTAGGCTCGCAGTGTGGACGTGCACCTAGGCTTCCGCCATAGTCATTTCAATGTGGACGCAAAGGCGCGTTTCATACGTTTGATATTTCGCGCCCGCCGTCGCAACCGCGCTAGGCTCGCAGTGTGGACCTGCACTAGGTTTCCCTTTGTGTGCGTCCACACTGAATGCGCGGTGGCAGCGGCCTAGGCGGGCGCGACGAGCGGGCGCTCGCGGTGGCCACACCGACGCGCGAGCTCAAGTAGCGGTTCGACGTTTTTCAGGTGTTGCAAACTTTGGACGATTTGCTATTTTTACTGGACAGTCCGATTTTGAGATGAGATCATTATAGAAGTTGTACACGAAATAAATAAAACAGAGGAATAACGGGTGAATCTTATGTGAAGAATTGAGATTATACCCTACAAAATTACTGTGGTGTATAGGTATAAGTGTTTTAGATTGAATCGCACTTATAAATAAAGAAGTTTCACTTCAACAATTAAGTGTTTACCGCTATTTTACGAAAAACAATAAAGTAATATAAGAAGTCGAGCGACAAGACCGAACTGGTTTGATACCCCCGCCGTCCGCGCATTGGATCGCTTGCTGACTAGGCCCGTAGTGTGGCCAGAACGCGCGGATAGGAGAGTTTGAAAACTACGCGCGCTGGCTCGCTCATTACCGTCGCACTAGGCTTCCGCCATAGTCATTTCAATGTGGACGCAATGGCGCGTTTCATACGTTTGATATTTCGCGCCCGCCGTCGCAACCGCGCTAGGCTCGCAGTGTGGACCTGCACTTTGAATCACTCTATTTATTAAAATAACCGCATTAAAATCCGTTGCGTAGTTTTAAAGATTTAAGCATACAAAAGGACAGAGAGACAGAAAAAGCGACTTTGTTTTATACTATGTAGTGACTAACAAATATTCAGGGTCCACGCTTAAACGCTAACATTCTATACGATATAGAATTTCCGCAAACAATTAATAAAATCGTTTATAAATAAATCAATGCTATTTATTTTTAAAATCAATTCCACTTCCATTTGTGAAAACTAAATTCAATGAACAGAGGTAGCTCGTGTCATTAATGACCCAAACAATTCGGGTTTCACGCGAGTCAATCTAAATTAGAGATTTAATAGACAGTATAATGGAAAAGTTTTAACTTGTCTGATTCTTCTTATTGAATATAATAATTAAACCCCTCTCTTGATTAAAATATTCTCTAGCTCTAGCAAACCTAAAATTATAGTTATAACCAATAGATATACGTTTTCGTATTCACTTCTATTGGATACATTAATATTCATATTAGTTTGATTCTGTTTATATAACTCACAGGGGAGTACGTCTGCCCTACATTTAGTGTCTTAAATTTAAATAATTCAAATTTACGATCCAAACTTTCAGTCCCAACTCTTTCTATTGTATTTCTGAAAATTACTTTGAGTTAAATGATCGTCTAGTAAGAAATTCTTATCAAAGTTACAAATTAGTCCCCTGGCAGACCCTGAGATCCTTGACAATGTTGAATAATTTTGTAACTGAGCTTTGTCAAGAAAAAAATCAAATTTATAAACTTTAATTTCGCGAACGCACAATAACTCAACAATAAGGTTTTTTTTATAAATCATACCATAAAAAGTAAACCTGCATTTTTGCCTATATTTTATTTTATAAATCTCTTTTCTGACTATTAATAATCAGCCCACTACAACGCACAGTACAGAACGAGAAATACAAAATTCTGAATATAATATTATGATCAACTCATGCCATTAATATTACTTATTTAAAATTAACAATCAAGGTTAGCAAATTTTTCTTTTTCTGGCTGATATAGTATAAACTTCGACCAAGATTTGATTCTATTAATTGCTACAAACAAAAGCTCCTCAAAGTCCAAACCTCTTCCATTTAAATATAAGCATAAACAAAGCAAATACTAATAATCATCATTCTTCATAACTGCTATCGATAGAGTTGTCAATGTAACTACATATTGGCTCGGTCGTCACGTCTCACGACCCGGTTATCTGCCGGGACATCGCGGGTTGGTAAACATCTAATCTGCTATACAAACAACGAGGTCGTATTGCTTCTAAGACCATAGAGAAGCAAATGGAATTGCTATTCTTATGCCACAGATTATAGTATGATTGCAATTCGGAATTCAAAATTATTGAACTGTTATGGGAATAGGTATATAGTTTAAGAAATACATAGCTAAAAATGATTAATCGTTGTTAATTAAATTAATAATAAAATTTGTTCTTATGCACACGTTATTATTAATAGCCATTATACTTATAATTAATTTTCACAGATGGAAAAACAATACAACATAGAAGGAAGTAGCCTTCTAGTTTTCGATAAATTATTTCCTCGCGCACCTCTATTATAGAGCTTACAAGTTACAACGCAAGTCAAGTTAGTCTCAATATCATCGCTTTAATATCGTTGCCGTCAGCATTACATAACCGCTTAATAAACCGCCATCTTTAAATTATGTAAACCTTAATAAAGTGCTAAATAATCAACAGAATGTCTTGATTCGAATGACAATGAACTGTTCTTTGGAAACGGCGTCACGCGTGGACTTAACGCGTCTAATTTGAAAAGTCACCCCGCGCCTAGCTTTTAATGAGTTTTCGTGTAATACCTTCCTTGCTCAGCAAATTTATGTCATGAATAATAAACGCCGCCTTTAAATCCTGATGCAGACACGTTCACAAGTAATCCAAAGGTGTCATAAATGGAATAATAATTAGTTCATGAGATTTTAAATGATAGTGAGATTAAGTCATTACAGAACGTATTTAGACTACATTATAACTTGATAAATTAAAGCGTGTAAAACATTGTTTATCTTCATACATTTATATCGTTAGAAGGCTTATAGAACACGCAGATTAATCAATCTATTACAATTTGGTTACCTACCTATATAACATTAAAAACTAGCATTTTTCTATCCTTGTATTTGTTTCTACCTTATTCAATTTGAAACTAAAATAAGTAATATAGTTGATACAATGGCTGCAGTATAAAAAAATTGGGCGAAATGATAATTTAAGACCCCTTGTTTGGATTTCATTCAGGCAAACCTGATTTTAAATATCTTCGGTCAGCTATTTAATAATTAATTAAATATAATGGAGTCATTCGGTTTTATAATTAATTCAACATCATCAATTATAGTGATGAATAATATTATATAAACTTTTATTTCCTTGCTTTTACAAAAATTAACACTTTAACTTAATACTAAATACTTAATATAATAAAATCTTAAAACTAATATAATTATGTGAATTGTTAGTAACATTTTAGCTATTCTATAATGTTAGTACATATTTATCTTATTATTCTGTATTGTAAGAACCGCTTTGTGCGGTGAAAGCCTCCTCTAAAATTTTCCATTTCTGCCTATCATTAGCCAGTTTTACCCAGTGGTTCCCCGCTACACCAACAATGTTATCTTGCCACCTTTTATAGGGTCTGCCTCTTTTTCGGATCATGTGATGAATAAAGTAATATTTAATTTGATATCAGTGAAATAAGGTTCTCTACAACAAAACTTCACAACTGAAACGAAGAAGCACAGTTAAAATAAATAAATGCTTTAATTAAAATTAACTATGTAAATAAAATTAACGCTTCATAAATCAATCATTATTCACACGACAATATTTGTACAAAGTTTATTGTCATTTAGATTTAATCAACCATCTATAAATATCTACGATAAAAAATATTATAAAATTTCAATGATCTTTATTACTATCAAGAATAAGTCTTATAAATCACTCGATCTTCAAGCTGTATAAACTTATTTTCAATCTAAAATACAGCATAATGGAATATTACGCAAACAAATTGTTGCAGTTGGCTTGCGGCAACGACGCGATTGCTTCCAACCTCTGTTTACTTTAGAACTTTCAACTTATTGGGCAAAAATATTAATATACTTAAAGTACTAGTTTTCGCTATACAAGATAATGAAAGTCCTGAAAGTTAATCTATTAAATATCAAGCATTATTTCATGTGACGTGTATGTATAATAATAAGTAACAATTTATTATAATAGGTACGTGAAAAAAAGTTGTACCTACCTAAACAAAAAAGCGCGAATGAAATACGCGCGATATGAAATTTAGTACATTTCTATTTTATATAGAAAAGGAGTGCAGATTATATTTTTAACGATGATGTTTAAAAAATAAATAAAAATAGCACACGTGTATAGTTATAATAATGGATTACAATAATTATTACTCCTCTACCTCTCTACTACCATGAAATACTCTCTACGTCTACACACAACCTTTAGTTTTCCGCCCTTACCAGTACCTTTGCTTATAGATGCAGATATTTTTAAAGATCTGCAAAAATAAACATGCTAAACATATATGTGTATTTTATCAAACTTATTACAGAAAATGGAAAAGTTCATACTTGCCTTAAAAGCTCAAAATTCATCACCCATTTTTTCTGGGACACAAAATCATAATCCACTTGGCGATAAATAACATTACAGCCAGAACGTTCAGGCTCTCCATTTTTTTTATATATATAAAATTACCAGTAAAGTGTAAACGCCGAAAGCCATTTTATTATTATATTAAGATTAAAAATTTATATTTAACACAAGCTATAAGCTTTGCTCGCAAAAATTTAAAAATTAATTGTTTCATATAAGGTAAATTCCCCTTTTAAATGTAATTGCATTTTGGTTCCGAAGGCTGGTGATCTGTGATACCGGATAAAAAGGCATTTTAGACACCAGCTCCTCGTCCTCCAACTCCAGCTAATTGTTTGATATTGTAAAGAGAAATAAATAAATGATTTGATTTGATTTTACTATCTTTAGCTAGAGGGCTTGACGGATTACCATTCACCATCACCTAATCCTAATAAAAGAAAATAAAAAAAAATAACTGTAGATACATAAAAATACGAAGTAGAAAAATAGAACAACTCAAACATTTATTGATTCAAATATACTTCTTTTAGAAACACGTTTAAATCGTCATGATATACTTTTACCATTTACCACCAATTCAGAAAGAAATTTCTACGCAGAAGAACTGACAAGAAACTTTGTAGTTGCTCTTTTAAAATCTTTCAAGAATCATAAATTCCCGGATATGTTTACATGCAGTACGGAATTAACATATTCGCGGATATCCCCCGGGGAACGACCTGAATTTAACTTAGCAGCTTATCTGAAAACAAGAAAATAGTTTAGGGAATTACATATAGTGATAAGATGTGAAATATCTTATTTTTTTATTATGTAGGTAAATGTCGAGAAGTGGTTATAAACTTAAGCTCTTGAATGGTTCGAAGCTCATTTTTAACATTGTTTTTATCCTGTAGTTTATAAATAAAAACGGGACATTTTTGGTCTATAGATTTTATTCAATAGTTGTGATATCTATTATTTGCATTATATTGCTTAAAATTAACCAATTTCTTAGTAAATCATTAAATATCTTTAATATTCATATGTCCCTGTATAATATAATGTTGAAATATAATGCTATTTTATATCTGTATTGGATCGTACAATTTGTTACCTATAATATTATAAAACATTCCTTTTAACGTTAATTGAAATATTTTAATTTAAAGATACCACAATTCAAGCCGCGGAAGTAAAATATTCCTTCAACAGATATCATTTATATTTCCGCGAATGTTTATTATCTGTGGTGCGCTGCATCACTCTGTGCAAATGAAATTAAACAAGCTGAGTCTAGCATTCATAAGATCTGCTTCATTATTATTACTTATATTTGACCATTTATTCTGAGATTTCCATTGTTTCTTTTGCTTACTAATTTCAGCCAATGTCTGTAAAATATTTTTCAGTGCAAATGTTTCAAAGAAATAATGGATTATCAGATTAAGAAAACTACAATATTTCTAATGATTTATGCCTCATGTCGATTAACAAAAATATCATTTAATGAGAAATTTCTAAACAATAACAATTCGTTATCTCAACACGTTACAACTTGAGAGAATATTTCTCAAAATCAAAATGACTGTTAATTAAGTCCTATTTACACTGACACAAGCTCTACACTGAACAATATAAATACTATAAAAGGATTAGGGGAGACGTGGGCGGCTGATTTTGATGGGCTATTAAATAACATCTACTTAGTAGATACATTGATGGCGTGTTACAAGTACGGCTTCATGTAAACTGTACTTTAATTGCATCGTGTTTACTATTTACACTTACTGGCAATAAAATGAAACTTAAAAGTGACACATCGATTTGTTTGTTATCTATAAAGAAGAAACGGTTACCACCCAAAATGTCCTGTTATTTATAGGGTGATAATATTCGATAGGTATTTCTGAATCTGAAAGTTTGTTTAAATATTTAAAACGGCGGCAAATTGTTTCTTTATAGTAGAGTTTTTTTTTCTATCAGGAGACAGTGTAAATCATGTAACAACTATAATAAAAATCTAGGTATATATCTGTTATTATATCTACATATACCATAGCGGTCACTCCTGTAGTCCCATTCGTAACTTTGTAGAACCACGTAGAACTTAATATTTGGGTTTAAAGTTTTAAAACGTTACAAGCATCTACTAACATAGTTGTCAAAATAACATGTACTTTTTCCATTAAATTTATCTTGTCATAAATGATTAATTCCATTTAATTCATCGATTTTCCAAACCAATAAGCACCAAAGACCAAGGGTCTGTCAGCATTTTATTAGAAGAGCTTGGCGGCTTAACAAGCAAATTATTCTTTTGGTTCTTAGTATTCCATTATTGTTTTATTTTCTTACTAAAACCTATTTTCCTAAAGTTGTATAGCTACATAAGCCATGTTTATTCCATTTTATTCCGATTTCAAGAACGGTTCAATAGTTTGACTTAAACGAAATATCAGTATTTAAAATTTTGGTGACGATGCATGAAACATTAGCCCTACCTTCGTTCGTCCTTGCAAAAATTCAGATACAGTATATAAATTACAACGTTGAACCATTAAAAATATGTATGCAAATGAAACGATGTATATTGAATGGATTAAATTAATTAATTTTGCACCGGAAATGACAAAAGTACGGCGACTTCTACAAAAAATTATTTTTTCCTTCTATCCGAAATCCGAACGACTTTACGAAATTAAAAATTCACTTCAATGTAGAAATAAGTCATGAAAGTAAGATTAACTTTCGTAAATTTTTAATACAGAAAACATGCTAGTTTTTAATTTATTTACGTAGACATGCTGTGGAGGAAGAAAATTAGTTTTTTTTTAATCTCTAAAGCTTGAAAATGAAATCTACGTTGAAATTATCTATGTATTTGTTCATTTTGGAGTAATAAAAATATTCTAGCAGTAAAGGCTGAAACAATAGTGTCTCGGTTAGATAAAGGGGAGGCTTGACACAAACTTGGCCCTAAAGAAAATCGATCCATGGAACATGTGAAACGCATCCCTTTGTTCTAATAAAATGAGGCTTCTGCACTTTACTATATTTTGTGACCTAGGCTATTGTGTAATCTTGTTTTTTTTATTTTGTTTCACAACTAACATTCACATTTTTGAATTGAAACTTCTTTATCGGGGTTGGAAAAAAATTTAGTGTTAAATTTTTTTCGTTACACGTGACGTTTTTCCGTTACGCCTACGCGCCATCTTTTTCTTATCCCTACCACGCGTGAATCGACGTATTTCTGTAAAGTTGCATATAGTAAATTATATTTTGAACTATAAGGTCATAAAGAAGTTTCACTTCTTATGTGTGTACACTAGTACACGCACACATTTTATTTTTAACAATAGTTAGATTGTCTCAGGATTTTACGATTGAAAACTCATGATCAGTATTCATAATTTTTCACTCTTTTTCTAATACGTATACCACCTTACGTATTTTTAATAAGTATTCAATTATAATAGCTACTGAATCGAGAGTAATAACCACGAAGCTCAAGGTACCTATATATTAAAGGTAGGTACCTATATTCAGCTGAGCGAAGCCAGAAAGCTAATATTTTGTAAGCCATCTGATATCAGCGCATCCCTAAAAGTACTGAGAAAGTTTAAACTATTTGTTGAAGTAACTATAAACTTTTTGTAATATATCGTTGAAAATTTTAATATTACAAAACTTCTAAGCTTTAAATAATATGGCTAAGCAGATAGCTTATTCCTTCTTTCTAAATAGTTACGATATTATTAAGGCTATTAAAATATATACATAATATGAGAAAGCAGCCTCTGTAATTAGAAAACCTTTATATAAAGAAAAATTCCCTCAATACGTAAGGCGTAAACGTTATAAAGGCAAGTTAAAATAACGCTACACGATGTAAATACATTGCTCCATATATTAGTAGAAATCAGTCTACTAATCCTTACCTTCTAACCTTTAAGGCAATGTATTTTGCTTTTAAGTCGCCCTTTTTATAAGGTATGGGGTGAAAGCTTAAGCAAAGACATTTTTCTTCATTCGCCAGCGCTAACGGAGACTGACGAAAATGTTCCCTTTGTAATCTCTATAAATTTCGTTCAAAGCAGAATTGCTTCTGTTATGAAACATGTATACTCATAGGTACGTATTTGTATTTCTTATATTATTTTATTTTTAATTTATTTTTTTATTATGGAACAAAAATACCTTTTATTACGAATGACTATTTATTTATTATTAGATTAAACGAATGATTGTTTAATTTGTACAAAAAAATATGTCAGTCGAAGGAAATTTCTCTCTATCGCTGGCTCTAGGCTTGGACCGACCGCGGCTGTTTACTTTGCATAAGTCAAATCGTCACAACTCAACAAAATTACAAGGAAAGCGCATACCACATAGATAATTTTGTGGTAAGCGTTTTCTCAAAGTAGTAGGTATGTGCTTTCGACACTAGTAATGTATATGTTACAGTCAAAACCCGTAACCAGTCAATAACCTTATTGACCGGTAAAATTAGTCAATGTTTTTGACTGGTTAAGGGTTTTAACTGACTGTAACATCTATATGTTTTCGTGTGTGTTTTCATTCCAGTTGGCTTGTAGCATTTAAAGATATTCGTTTGAATATATGTACTCAATAATTAAAATGAACATTGACAATTTTGAAACCTGTGTCTAAAAAAAGATTCTTATGAAATACAGCTTGTTCCTAACACACAAAATACCAATCCGAACTTAATTTTGCTGAACTATATTGCTGTTAAAATATATTGCTTACATTGCATTGAAATAATTTATCTGTTCAATATGTTGGAATATATTTTCGAAGGGTTCAAATGTAATGCTCTAACAATCCGAATCGCCGTATCACGTTTGAAACAAATTCCGCAGAATCAACGAACAGAATAACAATTTCTTTAACAATGAAAACATTATCGATGTTCATAAAGCACAGAAATCTAGAAACCACAACAGTTCCGTTAGTTTAGAGCCGCTCAGTTTTGGGAAATAGGAAAATTTCCAACGTCAAAACTTCACTTTCAAATTGTTCACTACTCTCTATAATTTATTGAAGCTTATTTAAAGTTACCAATTTGTTTTCGACTTTCAATGAGCCTCTAGATGTTGTTGTGAAATGAAAAGTTCCAAACTTCTTAATATAAAGGCGTACACGGAATTTTAAAATATTAAGATAATAATGCAAGATATTGTTTTAAGTCGTACGATCTTAATCTTTGCTACTCTATTTTATAAGAATTCAATTTTATTAAACGGATTACTGATGAAAGACTGCTTACTTAATACCTTTCCCTACGAGTACTCCCTGGCTGGAAAACACAGTATAGGTACCTAATACAAAGAAAGAATCATAACAGAAAGCTACATTAAACAGATATCAATATAAATTACTTTATAAAACTAAACATATTTTGACAAAATCACGTGTAGAAAATATAATAGGAATAAAAATGTTGTGTGGTTTTATGAAACCACGGTAAAAGTGAAACTTAGGCACAAAATTATCGTATTTGTACGATAATTATTATCGTACGGTTCCGAACACTGCTTTATACTTACTCGGCAGCCGACCGTCACGCGACATGCGCTACACAGACCAAAAAGTTTGAGACGATGTAATAAAAGTTTCACTTTAAAAAAAAAGGTATATTGACTGTTATATGTCAAGAAAATAAGTGTTACAACTCAACTCAAATGCAAAGTCAACTCAAACATTTCTTTATTCAACTAGACTTCGTTTAGAAATCTTCGTTTATACTATAAATAAATAATAAATAAATATTTCGGGACAATTTTCATTTTTCACACACGGCACGATCTGATCCCATACTATGCTTTCGCTTGTGTTATGGAAACCAGATGGCTGATAAACATACATATATAATTTTAATTACACAGAGCAAACATCTATGTTCATCACACAAATATTTGCCCCGGGTGGGGATCGAACCCACGACCTCTGGCTTGGAAGGCAGGGCCACTACCAACCAAGCCAACCGGCCAGTCCTCTCCTCATACTCATTAATTATAACACGAAAGTGGTTTTCATCGTTAGCGATGAATACCACTTGAAGCTGTCTTAGGACAGCTAAGGCTAAAACCGTTGAAATTTATTCCACAAAGCTACCTGTCACTACGTACAAAGGGTGTACCTACGCTGCATATCTCGCCAATTTACTCGACCATAGCTTAATGACTTCACATGAAACTGCCGACAGTTATCCTGTAAATACGTATCAATACTGAATAGCTATAAAAACTTTTATAGCTTATTAATTTATGGCGGTAGAGCCACTGAAATTAACAGACAAGTGCAAATGTTCCCTATTTTTCAGACTCATATATTTTAAAGATCCTATCTCATCTATACTATAATAATATTATAAAGAGGAAAGGTTTGTATGTATGTATGTATGGTTTTCACGCATAAACTACTGGACCGATTTTAATGAAATTTGTCACAGACAATTTTTAGACCCTGAGAAAGAACATAGGCTACCTTATATTGCGAAATATGTACCACGGGCGAAGCCGGGGCGGTCCGCTAGTAAGTCATAAAATTCCAAGATTCTAATAATTATATGCCATTATAAAAATTTTCTCCATATAGTATCTAGGTAGGTATAGTAGGTAGGTTTGAGCTAGTATATTATCTCTGCTATAACAAGTAACCTAAATATCCCCAATAAGAATTTCCCACATATTCAAGATTTACGAAGCAAAACTGTAGGATCTCTGATACTTCGAAAATTGAGTATGTTCAAGGCACTAGTTCTCATCCCTAAATACTGCACACTAGCTATCCGGGAAGAAGTTGCCAGGTTTAATTAGGTCACGACTGAGAATAGTCGAACATGGGCCAATAATTAAACGACTATCCTAACAACCAAACGATTGAAGTGATGTTTTTTATACCAATCCCCTGATCGAAGGATTAACAAATGTATACGATATAAAAAACTAAGTCTTCATATGATATTCTGGTCAATGAACAAATAATTTAGATTCAGCTAACGTGCGACTAAAGGATCTATCTTAACATAAAATGTAATCAAAATGCTGTGACAAGCAGTATAAAATACATGCTATTTTTCTGGAACAAATGCACTACTTTGCGTTTTCATTTATAAATAATAGAAACACGTTTCGCTTTTCTTGCCACCTTAAAATATAGAGAGAATACAATTTATTTCTTATCTTTCAGCGTTTACAATTGACTCGGTCGACTTAGCGTTATTTAAAATTCGGGCTTGGTCAACAAAACGACCGCGAACGTTGATATTAGCATAAAGTTCTTTCTATTTTGTTTTTGATATTGTTATATATTAACAATTTTACTTTTTCGTGTTTATATCAGAGGGGTGATGTTATTTTTTCTATTTAAGTGAAAAACAGTCATGCCATAATTATTTTGTTTGTATTTTGAAATTTTAAGTATTTCATTAATCCAGAGCAGTTGTTTTACGTTAAGAACTATTTTTTATCTAATAATTATGGTAAAATTTATGTAATGAATTTATTACGAGTAAGTATAACAATCATATTCTTCAAATCCATTTCAAATCCTCCATTATTTTGCATATCTTGCCATTCTGTATCAACTTTAAAAACAAGCAATGCAGAACTGTGCTATCGCGAATGAAAAATAATATCTGTTAAAATGACAACTTACAAGATACACAACGACAGATAAGTCTGCCCGACTGAATTTATTACTCTTGTTTATTTCCTTAGTCGGAGCACAAGCAATTAGATGTTATAAGTGAAAAACCTACATCAAAATAATATTAAAGTTTGCTATAATTATTCTGTGTCATGCTTTTTCTTTTGCACTTATAGAACAATATAATATCTATAATAACAGATAATATATAAACCTAGTAAATAATATAAAGAAAACTTTGTTCAAGATTTCGGATTGTATAGGAATATGACGACCCGATTGGTACTCGAGTATCGATGTTGATTCTATAATATGTAGAATGTAGATAGGTATGAGATAATATTTTTATCTGTATATTGGTTTATTATTGCATTATTAATTTATTTTGTCTAGAAAGATTCAAAAAGAGATAAAAAATTATAGCTGAATTCTTCCTTTCCTTCACAATATAGGTAGTTTTATCAAATAATATAGTTGTCAGAATTTAAAGGAGCAATTTCAACATTTTTATGAAATATTGTTAAACGGGAAGATAAAATTTCCATTTGTACAATTTTCATTTTCAGTTTATTTTCAGAAACTTTATGTTAAGAAAATTAAGTAATATAAACATTTAATTTCGACTTATTGTGCAAGATGATATGCTATTAATCTTTGAAATCGAGGTTTTAATTTTCCGTCATCTCTCCCGAAAACTAGGCAATTCAGCAGTCAGCAGTGTTCTACTTTTGTCGAGTATTCGAGATACATGAGTGGATCTTTCGAGAATAACCAAAAGCTTATTACAACTACGAGAAATCCCTGCTTTATATCTTATATTCGCTGTGGGCTGGAACAAAGAAATAATAGGATTGCCTAGTTGACGGACTTACATTTTTGCTAAGAAGCCTACTCGGAAAATTTTTAATATTATTTCGCTACCCATTAAATACGAGGTAAGTATTTCACTCTCAAACGTTTATTTGTACCTAGATCTTAGATATTTATATAGCCATATCTTGGAATCTTACTTAGCGATTTATTATTATTAGGATAACAAAATAAAAGACTTTACCTGTTTTATTTTAAAACTAAATGTTTTTAAATGAATTTTATCTTAAGAAAAATGAGCTGTTATTATGATGATTCGAGGAACTTCTTAGGTATAATTTATTCTCAGAAAGATACTGAGATCGATTGTAATCAGATTTAATATAGATTTTTATTCAAAACAGGATTATCATTAGTGAAATATAAACGTAGTCTCGAACGTTCGGTTCGTTATTTCATATCTTTACAAAATAAAATGAATGTTAGCTAGGTAGGTATAGGTATTATATTATTTAAGTTAATGCAGTGTATCTTTTAGTGTTTTATTATCTGTAAATAATGTAAGAATATTTTAATTTTTTATCATGATATTTTGTTAGCTACGTTGGTATATTTATTAAAAATCATCATCGTGATGACTGCAAAAGTGCTGTTACGCTACGTAGCTGTGTATCAATTTTTATACTAACTAAGAATATGTTATAATTGATGTTATATAGAAAATAATAAATATGGGTAACGAGTGTCGAATCATAATTAAATATCAAAACAAATATTGTGATCGCGACTATTGCAGCCGTCCGCCACTGAAAGTGGTTCAAAAGAACACAGTCTAAGTTATGGGAGTCAGATTTGGTATTCACGATTTCCTCTACGTATGGACACATATTTCCCTTAGAACAGGAACCATTATTTTATGCTGGTTGAAGGAACGCGATACTGAACGATTCTTATCTGAAAGTATTGCAGAAAAACCAGGTCAAATCATGTGCTCTCCAATTTAGAGCCCGAAAACTGTTAATGATTAATAATACGGGCATTTCTCCGCAACTCGACGTCTATGCGCCTATTTTGCGTGAGAGAGGGAGGTGGGGGAAACCAGCTAAAACTGAAACCACCCGAGCTCCTCCATGAAGCCAAGCAGCTTGTGAGGGCTGCCAAAGGCTTCGGGGAGGGACCCAGGAGACCCCAGGTGTCTTGCCCTGTACTCCGCAACCCCCTTACATTCCATGATGACGTGGGCTGCCGTTTCCTCGGTCGCCATGCATGCTCTGCATAGCGGACTGTCTGTGATCCCTAGATTGAAGAGATGTTTGTTAAAGGGGCCGTGCCCTGTGAGGGTCCCTGTTATTACGCGTAGTTGCACTCTACGTAGGTTGAGAAGCCGACGTGCAAACTGTTAATGTAACTGTTAACTGTTAATGATTATTGGAATAC
Source organism: Colias eurytheme (assembly GCF_061535395.1). Classification (NCBI taxonomy): domain Eukaryota; kingdom Metazoa; phylum Arthropoda; class Insecta; order Lepidoptera; family Pieridae; genus Colias; species Colias eurytheme. The sequence continues at coordinate 3,717,967 of NC_142983.1, forward strand.
TTGATGAAATTGACATCCGACTCCGTAGATTAAAAATAAAGATGTAACTTGGGTATTTTCTATCGGTATATATCTATCTTTACTCTCTCTACGTCACCTGTAAAATTGATGTACCTGTCGGTTCACAATAACTCATACCCGGCTCGATGTCTCAACGTCAATAACTCTCGGTGTTTCTATTGACCTTAGATACAAATATTAACTGTTTTCGGAACACGGAATTGCGTGGATAGCGCACGTGAACCCAATCCAACGGGAATTCAAAATGCAGTTGAACAATGCAGATTGCTATCTCCGTCTGATAAGGAAATAGAAAAGCTGAATACGAAATTATTTACCCCAAATACGGTAGCCTCCGAATGTTTTATTTCTTTATCTAGTAAATTGATACTATTCAAAATATAACATTTTGATTATAAGCAACAAGTAGGTACATTCCTATAATTTGATAGATAGATAAATACCTAGTCACTTAACTTGAGACTTTAACATATATCTACATTAGATAGATATTATATTATTTTATGATAGTATTAAAAACATCCAACTTTCTATAGTTACCTACTTTCATAATTTATAATACCTAATTGTTCAACACAAATACGAAATAACACTAAGATCGTATTTTGAAACGAGGCAATGAAAAACATTCAAATAAACGTTATTTAAATAAAATTAAGCTCGGTCTGCTTAATTTTATTAACATATTCTTACAAACATCCTAATTACGCCTTAATCATCTATTAAAATACGCGAAAGAGCCAAGTTTTTCCGCTCAATTTTCCGAATAGAAGCAAATTGCTTAATTAGAAATGTTGTCGGGACCTACGCAAACTGGATTGCTTGTTCACGGTGCCTCGGAAAACTTATCGCTCGTCCGTGCCCTTTATCCTTTCCATTTTGAAAATATTTATTTAGCATCCTTTCCCTAAGCCTCGCGCCCAGGTGCGAGATCGCCCCAACTCAAATAGAGGGTTACCATTTAAATCAGCTCCATTTAAGTTGCCACCGTATTCATACATCAAACTCGATCAAAGTTTTACGCTTGTTTCACCGGTGTAAGTAAAAAAGTAAATTATTATATTTTGATCATATGTGTATATTATATTGATAACCTACTTGAACATATATTGACAACATTTAATATTATGTGCACACAATAATGAATAATTATATTTTTCCATGAACGTTATATATGTTGGTACCTAAAGAGTAAAGATGAAAAATATTTTTGTATTTCAAATCGAAATTGTTGCCAAAATCCTTCGTATATTCAAATGTTTGTGCAGTCTCGTAAAGTTTTATCCGTGAGATATCCGTTATATACGTCCAAATGTGCATATTTGTCGATAGAAAGTGAGGAAACAAACCGAATCCCGATCATACTTTATAAATAAAGCGTTTCATTTCTAAATAATTGAAGATTCATGTTAAAACTTTCCATTTCACTGGAAAGAGCTAAAGTACTCAAAGGTCCATTTTTGTTCGTCCTAATTAAGTCACGATCGACACAGCCGGTCCTTTCCCTTTCAGGTAATCACGAATTACGATTGGTAGACATTAATTCAAAATTCCTTCAAGGGTAGCTGACGACACCACTTGGGCACGTTTAATACGAGACTTATATACGAGCATTCCAAGTGCTCCTTAAATTCTTAAGAAAACGATGTCACATTATCTGGGTAAAAGGTATTGGGAATATCTACATCTTCCAATCCAATTCATTTTCTATAATTATGAGACCTGTATTCTATTCAGTATGAAAAACCCGGTACGGGCTGGTGAAAACTTTATTTTTTTTTTCCAATTTAACTGAATGGAAATGTTTTCATACCTTCGAGTTTTCAAAAATTCTTTACAAAAATAAAATTATAATATAAATGTGTACTAATTATTGTTTTTGAGTATTAGTGTATTGTATTGTAAATTCTGACCAGACAAGTAGACGTACCTACCTAGGATATTATCTACTCTGCATCCGAAACCTTACAATACTCACCGCAAATTTTCCATCAAAAGTATGTAGCCATTGGTAGCCATTCGTAGCATCTTTCAGAACCTATATTTGTCAATTTCAAAACGGTTTCAATAAAAGAAAAAACACCTACCTATACCTAATATACCAAAAAGCAGTTTAAATTTAACGAATAGAACCTAATTAATTGCTTGATTTCCGCAATCGGTGCATTGAGGAGCCAATATTCCGAATAGTTAAATAGCAATTTTTATTGAGTGCATTTGAATATGCGAGACTAGGATATTTATTTAGTTTACTTGCATTTTTTATTTGCGATTTGAATGGGTAGGTAATGACCCTTTCTAAACAGATATTTTTCCAAGTTATAAAATGCACACCAAGATATATTAAAGAGCTTCCATTATATAAAATTGTCCGTTGAACAAGCAACGAAATTTTCCTCTTTATGTTAGTAGGTAATTCTTTGAAAAATAACTTAGTACGGAATGGGAACAGCGTCGCTTGAAAAACGAGCAGTGTTTCTGAAATTAATTGATTGGGAAATTGAATCAATTTCAGTTAAGCTTCAAACTAATTAGAGGAGTGATTTGTATCGACTATGCCTCAAATACAATTATATCCATTGCAATTACAAATAGGATCATTACGAATCGAGATAACAAATTATTTTGCTTCAAATTACCAATGAATATTCAAAAATATTATTATTTACTAGCGGTCCGCCCCGGCTTCGCCCGTGGTACATATTTACGTTTTCTCTACATAAGAACCATCCTCGTACTTCAAGGAATATAATAGAAAAGAATTACTTATCGAAATCGGTTCAGCCGTTCACACGTGATGCCGTGACAACGCGAAACGGGTGCAGACCCGCCGCCTTTTATTATATGTAGCTCCCGCCGGGAAGCGCGTCGAACGCGGCAACTGATACACAAAAATAATCCTTATGGCATGATTCTTTATTCACGCGCGATGACTTGCAGCGTATTTCATGTATAACTTTGGTGTTTCTACACCGATTTACATGATTCTTTTACTAAAACCTGCCCAGGAGTATGAAGAATAATTGTGCCAAATTTGGTTAAAATCCGTCGTGTAGTTTTTGTTTCTATAACGAATATACAGACAGACAGACAGACAGACAGACAAAAATTTTACTGATTGCATTTTTGGCATCAGTAGCGATCCCTTATCACCCCTTCATAGTTTGTACAGAATTGGCCTCTCTACAGATTTATTATAAGTATAGATTGTAGTCAATTTATAAAATATACTCGGTTATTTAAGATAAAATATTACATTATATCCGGGTATGAATACTGTCTCTACAATATTGTTAAGGATTAATAACTAGAGCCAAGATTCAATATGTTAAGCGACGCTACCGAGTAAGGAACATAATATATCACATGTAATCTATACTAATATTATAAAGAGGAAAGGTTTGTATGTATGTATGGTTTTCACGCATAAACTACTGGACCGATTTTGATGAAATTTGGCACGGATAATCTTTAGACCCTGAGAAAGAACATAGGCTATCTTTTATTGCGAAATATGTACCACGGGCGAAGCCGGGGTGGACCGCTAGTTAAATTATTGTATGTTTTGTTGGTATGACACGAGATTTATATATATTAAGAGAACTAAAATCTAAACGGTATACAAAATCCTGACACGTTTACCATCAATTTGTTAGTGTGGACACAAACAAAAGCATCTGGGTTCGATCAAATACTTATAAATATACGAAGTCATACAGCTGACACATTTCAAATTATTAAGCATTTCACAGAGCTACACTCGAGTACATATCGACATATTGTTTAGCGAAATGCAACAAGCTTCTATTAAGTCATTCAGCATACCAACAAAACATACAATAATTTGTAGCAAGAAACAATAAATCTTCTTTTACGTCATAAAGCTACATGCTAGCACTAAAGTTGCGAGGAAGCCGGGCGGAAAATTGCAAAATGCGACCAACAATATGAAAGCATAGTTACCTACTTACTTTACATAAGGCAACCATTCTATCACTATTCACGTAATTCCCAGTAAATAGCTGCACTGATTTTCATACAACATGCGATAAAACGTTTTGAATATGAGACCAACGTTCATGACGATTTAATTTTAATAAATACTTTCCGAATAGCCATACATTGTATTCAAAAATACAGATAAATTTAATGTACAAAACTGTAATGTTTATACAAAGAGACTTACATATAAATCAGCTTTTATCAGAGTAGATATATTTTATAAATGCGAATAAAACAAACAATTGTAGGTATATAATATGACAAAATAGCTTAAAAATGCATAATTAAAAATTTGTTAATGTCATATTCAAAATCTCAGATAAGTAAAGATGTTCTCAAGTTCTCTCTAGACAGTAAATTACCATCTATTCTGCAAACGTCGATTGCAGACAGCACCTGCAAATCATTCGTGACACTATATTTTAAGCGAATTAATAAGTTCTACCAATTATGTGAAGTGAAGTGAAGTGACCAGCTACTATTAATTGGTTACCGGCTAAATTCTAAAGTAAAGCAATCTATATTAAGCACCACACTGCGGTCGTTTCGACCGAGAAACTACATTAGACCGATTACGGGTTAATTAATTCTCGTATAGCTATAGATATATTACGTGATATGTCACACGAAGAGGAAAAATGGTCCCGATATTTTATAAAACCGACTTTTGTAACGTTTTTAGACACAATTGTGTTTAACGCTTTCTAGAATTCAATCCTGGTTATTATTATCGCAGAAAAGAATAAATGAATTTTTGAATTTTTTGGTTGTTTGGTTGTTTGGTAGAAATCGCTCATGAGCGATAAGACCACGTACTGCATGTACCCCCTCTTGTGCTGCTTTTTATGTCTTCCTGTCAATTTCATCTGTGAGTAACTATAATAAATTATTTATTTATTTAAAGAAAATATACACTTTTTGTTTCTTTGTTAAAGTTGAAGAGAGCATTGTCTTTTAAGTAAAGGGTGTGTTGTCTTACAAAATATACAACAATAGGGATAACCTTCGATCCATTTTTGATACTACCTATACGGTATACCAGGCCGCGACATCGTTTGGACATGAATGACTACATTCAAACCAAAAGTTCGTTTCATGTTTACATCGTATTATAAGGCAAACTATATTTAAAGATTGTAAGTATATTTATTTTAGTAAAGACAGAAATAGTTATAAAAATATATTATCCTAGATTTCCGCCCGCGGCCCGCGGCTTCGCCCGCGTTTTCAAAGGAAAACCCGCGTAGTTCCCGTTCCCGTGGGATTTCCGGGTTAAAACCTATCCTATGTGTTAATCCAAGTTACCCTCTATATGTGTGCTAAATTTCATTGTAATCGGTTCAGTAGTTTTTACATGAAAGAGTAACAAACATCCATACATCCATACTTACAAACTTTCGCCTTTATAATAGTACTAGCGTTCCGTCCCGGCTTCGCCCGTGGTACATATTTCGCAATAAAAGGTAGCCTATGTTCTTTCTCAGGGTCTAAAGATTGTCTGTGCCAAATTTCATCAAAATCGGTTGAGAGGTTTATGCGTGAAAACCATACATACATATTAATACATACATAATTACAAACTTTTCCTCTTTATAATATTAGTATAGATTAAGATTGCCACAAAAAATCATTGAGATATACATATGGAGACGACACCGCCTACATCACTTATGTTCATACGCCATATGGCGTAACTGCACGCTCATTTTTTATTTGTTTTAAAGTGAAACGCATCAAATATGCCTTCGTGTGTGTTACGATATTGCACAAATAATACAAATAATACGGAAAAATGCAAAGGAATAACTTTCATCGGTAAATACCTACCTAGATAATAATTTTTAACACTTAGTTAGAGCAAAAAAATGGCGCACAGATTTTGTTCGTGGTGTCTCCTCCATACGTAAAGTCCGGTCGCGGAGCAGGAAGAATTTCGTACATTAACCTCTTACTACCTGTCACTTTCACTCCCTTGTAAATAAAATGTGTCTTGCTCGCACAGGTGCAATGACCGCCGTCCTTAGGGATTGTAAACCTTTAACCTGAGAGTGTAAGATTTGTTTTTAATTGCATGTGTTTTTTTTATTGACCATACTCATACGACAAAACGTCGTTGGCTTGCTTGTAATCATCACTATTTCACTATCATCACTACATAGTATAAAACAAAGTCGCTTTCTCTGTCCCTATGTCCCTTTGTACGCTTAAATCTTTGAAACTACGCAACGGATTTTGATGCGGTGTTTTGTAATAGATAGAGTGATTCAAGAGGAAGATTTTAGTATATAATTTATTAGGTTTTAGACAAAGCAGGCGAAGCCGCGGGCGGAAAGTTAGTATTATATGATATAATATGTGATAATGAATAAAGGACATTTATTTAATAAGTTAGTAAAAAACATTTTCTCCTCCAAATATTTCATGTAAACTGCACTCCATTAAAAAATGTTTGTGACCACTGTCAGTAGGCAAAGAGGTCATTGTACGAAATTCTTTCTGCTCCGCGACCGGACTTTATCTCAATGCAAAAAATACACAAAGGAGAATGGCGAACTCCCATAGGACTTTGGGCCTGATCGTTACACTGATGATTTATGTGGGGTTAAATAGATAAAAATATACAGATTCTATAAATATAACAATTAAAGATCTGTTCTATGGGATAGCAGAGATATTGAGCATGTAACGTCACTAAAATTGAGGTTAGGTTTGCTCGAGTTCAATGAATAGCTTTGTTTCTTTCTAAGTAGAGGTAAGTTTATATCCTATAATATACATTATTTAGATAAAGAGTGTAACAGAAGAACAGTTAGGTAATAGAGATATTGGATCGAACTTTTATTCTTTTAGAGTACCTACCAAAACATCGTAGGTACTTATATATAAAATAAAACACGTTTTTTCATAAATCGTTTATTCATCATTATCATCATAAACAATTAACACATCATCCAGAAACTGTGCTGGCGGCATTAAATCGCTGGTACCATATTATGCACATAACGTGACAGCAGCAACCTACAGTTCTTCTTCCTACTAAACAATAACAATAATAAACTGTTATTGCTTCCCTTCCTATGAGAGCCCTCACTCAGCAAGAATGACATAGATATGTTGCTCTATTTCCAATCTGTAAAGAAATACTTCGTTAAAACACCTTTCATTTTTACTTTGAGATTTAAAAAGAAGATTATTGGCAACTTTTTACTTAAAATATTATCAAAACACTCAATAACTTAAATGACGAGGTAATATCCACTCTAATATCACTGCTCTAATTCTTTGATCGCGTTGAGAATCAGTTCTTAGTAAATGAAACCGTGTGCGCAATACAGAACGTCCACAATAAATGCATACACGTTGATGACCCAAAGTTACAGTGTCATCTTCATGATTTTCAATCTTCAAAGAATCATTTGCAAGTTTCCAGCATGCATCACATATGTGATCAGAGTGAGTGATCTACAAATAAAGAATTAATATTACAATTGGACAAAAGAAAGTGAATATACATATATATTAATATATAATATAAATCTCGTGTCACAATGTTTGTCCTCAACGGACTTCTAAACCACATGTGGAGTTCGATCCAACTTGAGAGATAGGATAGTTTAAACATGTAGGTACCACGGGCGAAGCCGGGGTGGACCGCTAGTATATATATATAAAACAATGTGTGTTTACGTTTTTGTTTGATTTCAATAGCTAGTACTAAATACCTTAGATAATACTAATCCACTAACCGTTAGAGGAGCAGCCCACCGTTGTATAATTGATATTATTGCGTTATCTTGTAACAAATGCATACGTATAGCATTGTTACGATTAGCATTAATACCACAGTTGATGCAGTTCATATTTGTAAATGAAAAATCGGATGCAAAGTCGGTGTCCAGGTAGGGTAGCAGTAGTGAGTCGTAAAGGCAGGTAATCAAAGTCCGGTGTGCAAGCGTTGGTTGGTAGTAATAACAGAGATCGTCAGTGTCCGTAATACGTAGCGAAAGTCGATAAAGATGAAGAAAATAAGTTAACCACGAAACGAAAAACCTCAATCAAATGTCAAAAGTCAAACGACAAACATGACATTGTAATTAAAATTGAAGCGGCCAGCTACATTTCAGAAATATTCTTACAAAGTGCGCCTTTACGCCATGAGTAAAAATGTATAAAATAGCGTGTTAAAAAGTTAAAAATGAAATATGTAACGCAGTTATCTTATATTTCTGATTTATAAAGCATTTGAATTTTATATAAAACTAAAAATGAAAATAAATATTCATTCGTTTTAATCGATATATCGACTATTTTACTCCTGACAGCACTGACAATCTCTGCTTGATAAGACCGGTAGTCATAGAAATCTAAATAACAATGCCGTTAGTGAACACATTATCTTTTTTTTCAAACATTTGTTTTCCCATAGAATCAGAAGTCAATATTTTACCAAGAATTATTAAAAATAACAAAATGAATTTTAAATATATTATGATTTCTGTAAGGCCCTAATTTTGTTAGGCCCAGTTTCGCCATTCTCCTTTAGCCTACCTAAGTTACCTAAGTAATGAGATATTATAGAGACTTAAATTTAAAGACAAAAAACGATCAAATGAGACAGAGCAAGTCGAAGAGTTCGGCCACTTTAAGCTTTCAAAGTTTCAAACACAATCAGCAAAACTTCTACATACATCACAAATCCTAAAATAACAGGAGCTATAATGTCGAGCTGATCATCGCGCAGCACTTTAAAGAATCACGAAACAATACCGCCAGTTATAAAGTAACATGAGAAGGCTTTTAGAACTAATCAGACAGATTTAAATTAGCTCTTAACCGAATAAAAATAGAGTGTAAAATCGATTAATGCAATATGGCAGAGAGGTTTTGTTTATAGGTTGTCATGGAGACTATTGGAGTGGACACTGAGGGCTCTCAGACGGGCAGCACACGAGCTCCGCACTCGACCCGATGAAACGTAGACCTGAATTAAAGCCAGTCTGTTCCTAGAATCAGATTGCAATTTATCTATCCCGAGCTTCGAGCTCATGTGTTTTATACTGTTTTGCTAAATCTCGGATGTTGGAATGCAAAAGCATTTGTTGGAACGCAAATTTATTGTATAGATACGTATGCGACTTGTAGTTACAGTACAAAATATTTTGCAAAATTCATTTATGGTAGCTATCCCTTTTGTCGCAGACGGTATAACATGTAGCAACTATTTTGTAATCTGTGTTATTTCCACGAATTACATTCATCGTTTGTATTGTTTTGAAGAGGCCCAGGTTGTATTGCTCAGGAAAAATAGTGCTAGGGAGTGAATTCCATTGTTTGGCTGTTTTAATTATGAAAGAAGATTCGTGAAGTAAGTAACTATAACTAGGTAATATCAATTTTTCAACCAAATATAGTATGACGAATTTTTTGGAGGGAATATAAATAAAAACCAAATATTTTCTTCGTTGTTTTAATGAATAATGACAGATCTAAATATTGACGAAATCACACATACCAATAGATCACATGAGGTCAACAAAATTAAACAATAAACATTAATAAGGTACACAAGTTTTAAAACAATAAAAATAAAGTGATGTTAATATTATCGTGTAAGTATAAAAAGTTAGTACTTACATGTGTTTCTATATCGAAAATTACTTAAAATGTTTCGTTTAAAAATAACATAGAAATACTTAAAGGCAGTGACATAAAAATAATAAAATTAACAATAAAACAAGTTAAACTTAAAAATAACTATAATAAATTATTTATGCGATCATTGGCTGCGATTTTGGTTACGAAAATTCATTCAGAAAGTCTTTCTGATCAATAAAACAATAATTTAAATTCTAAAAGTGGATTTTTGCTTATAATTCCTTTTTATACTAATTATTATTAAATTTGAGTGAAGAGCGAATCTAACGATCGAATTATTTGGTCTATTTTTATGGTGTGAATAAAAAAGTGTATATATTTAATATAAAATATGTGCGCCAACATTTCGTCAAGTTTCAATTTATTGTTTTATTGTTCAAGAAGTGAAACGTACACTTATGAATTGCCTACAGGAACTCTTAATGAATTAAAAGGTTTTTGTTGCAGAATGAAATTTACGCAAAGCCAAAATGTTAACTACGAAAAAGTAATATTTATATAACGTATACATTTCCCAGGAGTGCTACTAGTACAATCAACGAGAAAAAAATATACTTAAACAATTTCAAATACAAATATCTTCGCGTATTTTCTAAGTCCATTAATATCGTCATCAAAAGTTCCCAAAGCAATTCATAAAATACATAAAATATCCAGATCACTAATTAATACAAGTGGTAAAAATTTTAAATTAGAATTAGTAAATTGTATACAGAGGAATGTCATCAATAGAAATCCTAAGAGATACAAGAGTAAAGTCTCGTTACATAATATATATAAGGTTCCTGGTAATTGATATGGCAACACAGTTCATAGATTAAAAAGTCTTAAAAGTCTAAACGTTCCACCACAAACTGGCAACTATCGGCTGGAATAATGCAAACATTCGAATTTCAAAATTCAGTCGTATTAAAAATGTAATTGCACGTTCGCTTTACATTGCTGCTTTTAGTTACTGCAGTTGCAACGCGCATTGTACGTCATACAAAAGCGTAGTTTACATTAGCGTATTATAACGCTATCGATTGTCAGTTGGTGGTAGTCAAATGTATTTAGAAGATAGTATATAGGTAACTATGATTACTTCGATATGAATGCTAAAATAGTCGATGTATCACGTAAGCGATAGCACTTATAAATACGCTGTTATACAGATTATTAAAACAATTACACACATTGAACACGCAGCATCGCTTCCGTAGTACAACGATACAATAATAAAATATATTTTCGATAAGCTAGACTAGTGTTACATTAAGTTATATGTATAGCTATAGAATGTTAAATCGATGCGGTAACTCGATAAATGATAATGCTGAATTCTAAGTCATAATATTATAAAAAGTAATGTGTCTAACTTTGACGTATACAGTCATATTATTAATAGAAACGAGTTAAAAAAAGGTTTTACATACGAGGACGAATAAAGACAAAAGAATAATATTGTGTACGGTAAAGTAGTTATGAAACAGTAAAAATAATCAGTTTCAATTGATTAGGTATTTATAACGTTTTTTTTTAATAAAAGCGACCTAATTAATAATAGGTATAGAAAGAGTGTAATAGGCGAAAATAAATAAGAATATAAAAGTGAAGTAATATAGAAATAAAGGAAAATGTGAATAAAAAAATATTACTATCATTCTCCTCAAATGCGTTATTTTATCGACACTTACAAAAAATAAATTTGTTCTATTTTATTAAGTCAAATTAAGTCACTCGCAATTATTTAACAAAATCAGTAAATTTGACCAAAAATACAACTGCAAGTAATAATATTAAGACACGCATAATATTTTGCTTTTGAAAACTAAATTGACATTACTGATAGATTATTGGAAGTGTATTTGTTAAAATATAAAGAACAAATAAAACACAATTTAAAAACATAACACAAGTTATTTTCCTTAATGTATCATGTAAGAAAGATTGCGATTGACTTAGGTTACAACAATTTTTCTTCCTTGTTGATACATACATGTTATAAAAAATTAGGTGCAATATAAACAAAAATAATATTATTGTCAAAATCATAACAAAACATAAGCTCCAATACATCTATATAATAAAAACCGTTACCTACTGTATAAACCCTTACACTTATCAAACCAAATTTGTATATCAATCACTTATTCATAGCCACATACTTACATCTCTAGCTATTGCCTTATTTACGCCGAAGACTTGAGAAAAGTTACATTTCATTCATAATATACATGATAATATCGAAATTAATATAAAAAATGCTAAACGTCAACAAAAAACAACTACGTTTACACATAATATTACGCCGCATTGTAAAATCATTATGCATTACTTTTTTTGGAAATTTTGAAATCCTAAATTTTACATGAGATTACACACCTACAATTATTACGTAATTATAATTATTAAAGCAAATCTACTCTACATTCTGGGAATGTATAAATTCTACGTCTAATTTATGTACAACAAATAAATTATAAAAAAATATAATATTATAATCAACACGTCGTACAATATAAGGGTATTAAAATTAAATAATAAAATATTAAAGAGATTCGTTCTTTGGAAGAATTTTATTTTACCCGTGCAAGACAAAACTGGAAATATTTTCTTAGTACTTATTTATCAAACTGTAAACTCAGTGTAGAAAACTGATTTCTTACGTATCTTTAGTCAAACAAATTATAACGAGTATTTATTTATCAAATGCAAAAAAAAAACTATTAAGTAATACATATAATGTTTAATTGACAATTATGTAGTTTAAAAAATATACGACGCAAACTCGGAATCAAACCGGGTTATTTCTGTAGTTTAAAAAAAATATTTCAATAACTAAATAGATTCAAATCATTCTCCTGTTTTAAGCGTTAACACATCTTCAATTGTCATACATCGTCTTCTTAAATTATATTGAAAAAAAAACGCCTTAAAAATTCAGGCAATAAAAATTATCAAAAAAGAATTATTGAAAAATGTCAATTGCTTTCAATTCAGTAACCAAAAAAATGCCTCGGTTCATTAATCCTTATTGCCATAGAATTATCTAAAGATTTATCTATTTCGAAAGAGTTATGAAAAAAACCATCTGAGTGGTGTCCGATTTACCATATTTTCTATACGAGAGACATTTAATAATTACTCATCTCTCATAGACGCTCAAAAAAGCCGCTATATATAGGATAAAGCCGAGGGCCAAATGTAAATTTGACAACAAATACCGCGTTTGCTTTGTCAATAGATATGATAAATATTTCAAACTGTATAATTTTAACTGGAATAGGCGTAATGTATTTGCTTTACTCGTCAATATAGCTTTTGAAGAACCTTTCTCTTTGGTTAATTAATTTTGTAGGTGAAATTAGAATTAAGGTGGAATCTGAAATAGATATTAATCATCAAAAGACAAAAGACAATTAGCCACTTTTTCACAAGTTTGTAATTATACTCCAAAAGGTAGATAATTCCACCAAATATTGTCATTAATAAACACACCACACACCGAAAACTACTCCAATAAAAACTTTTATATTTTTTTAAACAGCCAGTTGACGGTAAAGCAGTCTTACATACATTATACACCAAATACCATACTATATACATATCCTCGAAGGACCAAATAGTTACTTCCTTAAAAACGTTTAATAACGCAGCCATTTCACTATAGACACTTAGATCATCAAAAGACCAAATTTAGCAACGCATGTATAACATGAGCTTAAACATCTTCAAAGGACCAATGACTGTATCGCTAAATATTGGTCCTTTGAACGTAATCTCAGTCTGTAATAGTCTGAGATTACGTTCAAAGGACCAATATTTAGCGATACAGTCATAGTAACAATTTGTAATAGTAACAATGTTCGAAGCGCCAATATTTATTTTTTAATGACTTTACTTTATATCCTCGAAGGACCACTATATGCAGCAAACGGCGGTATTGTCGAAATATTGGTCCTTCGAACATATTAACGTCTCTAATTAGTCTCGAGACGCGTTAGAAGGAACAGTATTTAATTTTTGATGACGTAAAAATCCTGGAAGGAATCAATCTCGAAAACTGCAAATGGGGTATTGTCGAAATATTGGTTCTTCGAACATCAAGGTCTCGAAAGATTTATTCAAGGTCTTAACATGTTTGAAGGACCAGTTTAATTTTAAATGTTTTGTGACGTTAAATCCTCGAAGGACCAATGCGGCAAACGGCAGTATTACTCTTTTTATAACGGAAGGACCAATATTTAATCTTTAGGTGACGTTCAAATCCTCGAAGGACCAATGTATACAGAAAACTGTGATATTATCGAAATATCGAAATATTATAATTCATTCGAGATGCTAAGATGTGTGAAGGACCAGTATCTAATCTTTAGAGACGTCACAATGCAGCAAACAGCGGTATCGTCAGTAGGGTCGGCTCAGAAGAGCGGCGCGAACGCGTCAGCGTCCGCGTCCTCGGGCTATAGCGGCGGCGCGGGCTCGCCCGGCAGCGCGTGCACGCGGGCCGACAGCAGGTTGTGCAGGATGAACACCGCCGGCTTCGGGCTGCCCTCCATGTCCAGCTCCTGTAGGCGAGATTAGTTGAAAAAAATATATAAAAAAATCCATACTAATATTATAATATATATTTATTCGAAAGTAACTCGGTCTGTCTGTCTGTTACTCAATCACGCCTAAACTACTGAACCAATTTTTATGAAATTTGGTATGGAGATATTTTCATACCCGAGAAAAGACATAGGATACTTTTTATCCCGGGAAAATGACGCAATCCCGGAAATCCCACGGGAACGGGAAATATGCGGGTTTTTCTTTGACTGTGCGGGCGAAGCCGCGGGCGGAAACCTAGTATTTAATAAAATTAAAAAAAAGAGCATGTGTGCCGAGCACACGTGTCAGAAGTGAAACTTCTTTTGCAAGATTCAAAGATACCAAAATTGTCGCTTCACTCCATGACGTGACGTTATTATCTTGCGACCTTGAAATTGTACTCTCAACGTATAAACTAAAGAAGTTTCACTTCAAAATATAAAAATAATAATGAAGAGTCTACTAATAGTAAATTCCCGTGTCCCCTCTAGTGGGGTATGGAGTGAAGCACATACATTTGTTTTACTGATCGATATGGACAAGTAGGTCATCAATCAGAAGTGATATGTGAAGATGTATTCGAGTTTTAAAATTATCGATAAGATAAGAAGTCACTCTTAACATTATTTCGCACACAAAGCTAAGTTTTTGTGCATGAAGTTATCTTTTCAAATTTCGAATTTTCGATGAACACACGCTCTGCCCGAAGACGTATGGGACCACGCACACGTACGTATACACCCCACACGTACCAGCGTGTCGTCGGCGAAGTGCAGCCAGAGCGCGGCGCGGTCGTCGTCCGCGGAGGCGCGCAGCGCGTGCAGCGGGCGGCGGTACAGCGCGCGCGCGCCGCCGCGGCCCAGCGAGCCCGCCGCCTCCCACACGCACACGCCGCCCGCGCCCAGCGACAGCCGCGCGCACGCGCCGCGGTACCGGCAACCTGCACCGAGATAAATAAAAAATTAATGAAAAATTAAATTTAACAGCTTCAAAAATATGATAGGATATAGAATTCATTCAATTTTTATAAATAAATGTCTAAAAACAATTCACTAGCGAACATGCTCTATGCGATATCTGTGCCTGTGTACTATCCACTTCATAGCATACATACTCTTTTCCATATTACAACACTGCCACATCACACAACACCCATAACAAACTCACGGAAAGTGAACTCCGGCTGCGCGCGCACCGCATGATGCGCGCCGTCCACCAGCGCGCCCGCCACCGCCGCCAGGTCGTGCGGCGTGTCCGCCCGCAGCGAGCGCACCACCAGCCCGCCCGCAGTGCCGGCCCGCACGCCCAGCGCCGCGGCCCCCGCGCCGCCGCGCCGCCACCACGCCAGCCGCGTGGCCGCCAGCCCGAAGCACTCGCTGGGCGCGCACCACGCCTCCGCGGACCACGGCGCCGCTTCGTATAGTCTGCAATTTGCATTGAGATATACCAAGAAGCTTATATCTAATACACTGGAGATTGCACTATGACCATTAACTTGTAACAAAAAAATATGACCTTGAACGACGCCTGTATTTTCTTGTTACAAGTGTATTAGATATAAGCTTCTTGAGATATACATATGGAGACGACACCGCCTACATCACTTATGTTCCGCTCAACATACGCCATATGACGTAACTGCACGCTCATTTTTTATTTGTTTTAAAGTGAAACGCATCAAATATGCCTTCGTGTGTGTTACGATATTGCACAAATAATACAAATAATACGGAAAAGTGCAAAGGAATAACTTTCATCGGTAAGTACCTAACTAGATAATAATTTTTAAAACTTAGAGCAAAAAAATGGCGCACAGATTTTGCTCGTGGTGTCTCCTCCATACGTAGTAATATTATCTCAATGGGAATTTGTGGTTATGTTAGTTGGATGTTCTCGCTAAATGATTTCGAGTTATGAAGCGGGCACAGATAAAAAAATATTTTCACAGTATATCCTAATGATTACAATTAGGCATAAGGCAAATTTCTTGGTGCACACCTCCGTTTCCGTCATAAATAATTTTATCGAAAATATGAAAGGCGAAGAAGGAAAACCGATACATGAAAAAAAATTGTATAAGAACTTATACCTCAATTCACGATCCGTGATTGCAACGAAAGTCGGCACCCATCCCTCTGCTTCGTCTGATTCATCTGAACCAGCAGACGCGCCAACCTGTACAAAAATTGTGTCTCTATTCCTTAAATCCATTATTTACGAGTCCCTTCATCAAAAAAAATAGCAATTTAAAGAATTAATAACTAAATAAATTCTTGTATGTTATAACAAAAGTTCCCAAAAAAATTATAAATTAAATTTGGCATATAAAACAACAAGTATGTATGTATTTATGTGAAATCAATATGAAACTATGTAATAAACTAAGAATATTCTGTAAGTAGTTTCCCAGCTATTAAACAACAACATAGTTATTGTTTTAAATTATGTGTAACTAGAGGTCCACCCCGGCTTCGCCCGTAGTACATATTTCGCAATAAAAGGTAGCCTATGTCCTTTTTCGGGTATCAAAATATCTCCATACCAAATTTCATGCAAATTGGTTCAGTAGTTTAGGCGTGATTGAGTAACAGACAGACAGACAGAGTTACTTTCGAATTTATAATATTAGTATGGATTAATGCTGTGGCATTATGCTGTAGCTACACTCACGTGAGATGACAGGTGGACATATCGTACCACTAAATGGCAGGGCCCAATCGGCAAAAGGAAAGTGGGTAGACAGAAGAAGAGGTGGGTGGACGACATAGAGAACATAGCAGGAAAAAACTGGATGCGTATGGCCCAAGAGAGGGAAGTTTGGTACAAGATGGAGGAGGCTTTTACGCATAAGGGGCTACCTACAACGACTAAAAAGAACTAAAATAACATATGTATATATTAATTGTATGGTGGAAATAAATAAAGCTTATTATTTATTTATTTATTTACACTCACGTGTTCACTCGGCGGGCGCCTCGCCAACCAGCCCGCGTGGCGCACATCGCCCATGAGCGGGCGCAACCGTGCCCTCGCCCGCGCGAGCGCCGCCCGGCACGCGCGCCGGGCCGCCGCGTGCAGCGCGCGGTGCCAGCCCGCCGCCGTGTTGCCGCACGCCGCGCGCAGCGCCAGCGCGTGCACGCCGTCCGGCGAGTAGATCTCTATCGTGCGCTCCTCTACACAATGTATCAATATTAATAGGTATACAAAAAAATAATAATAGTTTAAAAAAACTAAAAAACACGCTTTTTATAGAAAACCAAACTAAAAAATAGAAAATTTTATCAAAATAGTGTATTGTCATCGGTCCTCAATAAATCTACAAAGTTTGAACGAAATCTGGCCGTTTAAAGTGGGTCAAAATCGCGCCCAAAGAAGTCGGTTACAAAGAAACATACAGGTGAAGCTAATATAAAGCGTGTAAAAAGACATGTGGCACTCGGGGACTGCGGCGGTAAAGCTATTGCATGCTATGCATTCAAGCCACACCTCCGTGCCCGTCGAAGTGGGGAGCGTGAGGTTTTTTCGTTACGGAATTTCTGGATTCGGTCCCCGCGCTCAAAGCCCGCGATGGAAGCTATGCAATAGCTTAAAAATAAAAACTGCCAAATGTGAAAGTCCAAGTCATTTATGAATCAATACAATATGACACTGCATCTCTTTAAATTTATTTCATTTCAGCCATGTGCAAACAAGAAAAAATGCAACTATGATCATTATTATAATTTCAATTAATGTATTTAATGTAATTATTTAAATACTAGCGGTCCGCCCCGGCTTCGCCCGTGGTACATATTTACGTTTTCTCTACATAAGAACCATCCTCGTACTTCAAGGAATATAATAGAAAAGAATAATCGAAATCGGTTCAGCCATTCACACGTGATGCCGTGACAACGGGAAACGGGTACAGACCCGCCGCCTTTTTAATTTTTATAGCTCCCGCCGCGCAGCGCGTCGAACGCGGCAACTGATACACAAAAATAGTCCTTATGGCATGATTCTGTATTCACGCGCGATGACTTATAACGTATTTCATGTATAACTTTGGTGTTTCTACACCGATTTACATGATTCTTTTACTATAACCTGCCCAGGAGTATGAAGAATAATTGTGCCAAATTTAGTTGAAATCCGTCGGGTAGTTTTTGTTTCTATAACGAATATACAGACAGACAGACAGACAGACAGACAGACAGACAAAAATTTTACTGATTGCATTTTTGGCATCAGTAGCGATCCCTTATCACCCCTTCATAGTTTTTTTTTAAATATATTTCATGTACAGAATTGGCCTCTCTACAGATTTATTATAATTTAAATATATGTGTGTATAAGTAAGTATCCTGACTAGAATCAACCAATGTACTATACACTATTTTCATTCATAAAAAAATTACCAGGATCATGATGTCGTAGATTCTTTGCGACGCAAGCCATTAACAGCGGCACATATCTTGTGTCAGCGCGGCGTCGTCGCGGCGAGGGTGGGGACGGGGGAGCCTCTACCATGTAGCCTCTCTGCAGTTCCCAACCAACCTCGCTTATAATGGAAGCCTTCCGGAAGTATGGTGTTACTTCTCTGAGATATTTCACTAAAATGATACAAGAAATGTATCATCTTAATCATAGTTTAAGTAAAATAATTTTTTGGAGTGTGTTTTTATGGAAAATTTCATAATCAATTTAATTTCTATAGGTATTTTTTTAATTTTCCTACATCACACAAATTAAATCAGAACTATTGTTATCCTTATCCTAATGAGGTCAAAGCATTGAAGCAATTAATGAAATTTGCTCATTACTCATAATAGATGTTAAGTGATGACACAGAGGTCAATTTAGAGCAGGCAGAAGAAAACTCAACTAATTAGAAACATACTAGATTGATGACTATTTGTTAATGATCGTATGTTAGACCTACACTGTAACTACTAATAGATTAAACAGTATTTAAAATGGCTCAGTAAATATTTGTATTTTTTAGATAATCTGCTTAGTTCAATGGAAATTTAGAAATAATTATGATATATGCTTTATAATGTTATGACAACCTTTAATATTCCTTGTGCTAGAAATTAAAAGAACTAATACACTACTTTTATTGTTTAAATTTATGTAAACTATAAAAATCTGGATAAGAAAAATCGCACACACATACCATTACTAGTAGGGTATAAACCTACATTGTTTGAACATAACAATTTATTAATTACCTTCTAACTGAACCATTTTTCCAGCCCTTTTAAGAGCTTTCACAGCTTCTTCATGAGTCGCATCCTTCAAATCTTCACCATTAACAGATAATATTGCATCACCAACATACAATTGTTCAGTTAGATCTGCTGCCATTCCCTTAAATATTTTAGATATTAAAATGGGCATATTGTTCTCTATACCTCCTTTTATGGATATGCCAAGACCATTGTTGTCGGATTTAACTACTTGCACGACGCGCTTCTGGTTAGCAATCGCCTCTGGGACCTCGGTGAAATCGCTGTTGGGCGTCTCAACATTGTTGTTGTTTAGAGTGCCATTTAAAGTTGTAGTTGCATCGTAACCATCGTCTAAACAGACGCTAAGGTAGTCGTCCTCCAGGGAGCAGTGGACGCGGTACCACACGCCCCGAACTAGGGTTTCCAGTAGTCCTGACCGCACGCAAGTTGCATTTGGACTTTCACTACCACCACTAGATCCTCCGTTTTCCACCATAGTTTCTTTTTTACAAACCTCTGGCTTCAATGTGTAAACACTTAGAATTAAAATTATATTTTGAGTATGAGAGAGTATGTGATCTACATCAAACCATTTTTATGTTTAGTGTTTACGTTTTAGATCAAATTGGCATATACAACATTTAATATGTATGATATTAGATAATATCACGTAACATCTAAATAAATACAAGATAATTTACACAATCAATATTACAACATAATTTTGACATTTCGTATCGCTCCTTCGTTGAATACTACACAGATTATATCATTAAACTCCATCACAGTCTCACAGATATACGCAAAGTGTGTTGAATGGTGGTTGAATGGTTTATGGTGGTTGAATGCTTTGATCTTCATAAATCACTAAGTTATAGATCTAAGTTGATCTTAGCTTTGATTTGTGCTTTGATTTCACATTTCTTTGTGATTTCTTTATTTCTTCCACAGAACAGTTAAAAATAGAAGTGCTCTATTGTCATAATTATTTAATTATTATAAAAACCATTGTAAACCCATAACATATCAGTACACTACAAGTTAACTATGGCTTATAAGTTATAATGAACAGCTTAATTTTAGTAAAAACTGACAAGTAATTAATTCAGCATTCTATTGTACCCTAATTTTCTAATAGGCATGACGACAGTATCCATAAATGATCGTATTAGTGTTTTTAAGGGAAAATGTATAATAAATAAATTAAATATAGCGACTTAGAAATCTTAAAAACATTAAGATTAATGAGATTATCAATAAAATAAAACATTGAAATTCTGAAGTTCGCCATTTTGACTAAAACACGCGTGACGTCACGCATAAGTAAACAACTCACGTCAGATGTATTTTGTTGTTATGAATATGTTGAGAATACGCATTTTTATTTATTTTCTATTGTTTCACGTATGCTTTATCGACTCAGAACAGAAATATAATTGCGAATTCACGAATACATGGTTCGGGATTCTCCGCGCCAACTTTATACAATAATTTCTTATTATTTTTTCGCTTGAAATAATTACTAACACATTTTTGAGCATTATTTTTATGTGGATTCACACTGCAATACTGCACACCACTTATAAACTTTGTAATTCGTTTCTATAACACATATTAAATAAAGACTTTTTTAATTTTCTTCGCAATGCGTACAAATAATTACGTATTTACCAAAGTTTGACGTCACGCCTACGCCATGACACCTGCGAGCTGTTTTGGCACAGATATTAAATATTTTTTGAAAAATGGCTTTAATCTTCGTTAAATTTAAGTATATTACCGAAATATAGAGTTTTTCTTGTATAGTAAACGTATACACACATTATGGAAGAGAATTTCAAAATCTTTCGTCATGCCTATTCTCTAGATAATATTATAGTGCGTGAACCAAGAAGCTTGTATCTAATACACTGGAGATTGCACTATGACCATTAACTTGTAACAAGAAAATATGACGTTGAGTGAAGCCTGTATGTTTTTTTATCCCTTTCACACCTCATTTGGCAAGTTGGTGTGTGGTAGTTAGTTAGTTGTGAAAGGGATAAAAAAACATACAGGTATCATTCAAGGTCATATTTTCATGTTACAAGTTAATTGTCATAATGCAATCTCCAGTGTATTAGATAAAAGCTTCTTGGCGTGAACACTATAGTTACGATATCGCAGCGTAATTATTAATGTGTGTAGAGAGATTGAGGAATGGATTAAGTAAAATTATTTAAAAAGGTGTATTAAATGATTATCTTCGAAAAAAGCAACGAAAAACCACTGTCATTGAATTATTATATTAGTTCTAAATTTCGCCAAGTGCCGAAAGATCCGTGTAGTCTGTAGAACAAGCATGAACACACCATAAACACGTCAGCTGATTTTGCAATTTGCAATGACAGTATGTCAATTGTCAATCATGACCTACGATCATGTCATGAGTCATGACCTGTCTGCTGTCAATTTTCAATATTTGTTTGTATTTGTTGTGAGTACTGAGTTGTGACTTTACATTTAATTTAATTACAGTTGTTTTATTAAATTTCTGAACCTAATGCTCTTTAAAACCCTGCCATTTGGCATTTATTTATATTTATAATATTAAATAATATTGGAGTAGAATGGCCAAATGTAGAGCATGTCTTGTGAAAAGTGAAAATGTTGTATTATTTGACGAAATCAGTATATTAACTTTTAATATTTTAACAAATTTAGGTGTAAGTTTGTAATAAAATCGAAATAATATATCACTGAAAACTTAACTCACATGAATTATGTGATAATCCGTGTTTATTCATTTTGGTTTTAGGTAAGAGAAGATGATGGTCTCCCGCAACATTTTTGCAGTATATGCTATAATAATATATACAGTTTTGGTCAATTTCGGGAAAGATGTATTTCTGCGGATGCTGCACTAAAGAGTGAAATACCATGCGAAATAGAGGTGAGTTAAAAAATGAGCAAATAAAATTAATAAACTTAATTATCTAAGATAAATGATAACAATACTGTACAATAAAATTAAACATATTTATTAATATTTTTTTTTGTTGTAGGTGAAATCAGAAAACAAATATGTTAACAATATCAAAACTGAGAAGGAAATATTTAATGATGACAACAATTTATATTGTGAGGGAGAATATTTAGAGGATGAAGACGAAAGTGTAGTTACTATTGAGATTATAAAAAATGAACATGAGACTGGTATGTTTATTTTAATCTTTAGTAGTAATAAGTAACTAGTAAGTTTTCAGTTATGAAATTTTTTTTTAAATATTAATTACTATTATAATAATAAAGTAGAATATATGCACCTTGTAATTGCACTAAAATGAATCAGCCCCACTATTATAATTTTATTCTAGATGAAGAAACAAAAACAAACAGAAGAAAAAAAGTATGTCCAAAAAGTGAGGAAATTAATGTTGAAGTGAAAAATAGTAAGTTTTCTTTTCTTTACATTGTATTTATGAAAATTTGTATGTATAATTAATTTTACCCATTTCAAACCCAAGCAAGTTTTTATAAAATTTCTACTACAAACAATAATGTATCTTAAAACAGACTTTCAGAATTAATTATTAAGTGTATTTCAAAATCATTAGTTAGATTTTCCACAATTTCCTTGAAATTCTGTCAGTAGGCTAGATGAAAATAGGCCGAGAATCCAAAAATAGAAGCATAACCTTTCAAACTTGAAACAAATAGACCGGGAGATACTGACACAAAATTTCGAGTCATTTGTAACAGGATGGCGGTTCTACAGGGGTCTTAGTACGCAATGACAAAAAGAAAAATGATGGTGTGAACGCTGGTACCGGTGGGTTAGTCGCGTGGGCGTTAGTCGAACTCGTCGGAAAAATAGCGAAAGTCAAACGATTTGTAACACAAAAATTTTAGAATTTACCGATAGCCAATGATATTTTATATATAGATACGTTATATACTCACAATATATCCAAAAAAAATGCTTCATATACAGTGTCAGGCACACACAAATACAAGTTTAATTTTACTTAATTTATTACATTGACAGATTGTATAAGAGAGATGGCTCTAATAAAATGATATAAACAAAAAAGACAAAGATAGTTTGTCACTTCCGCGCAGGTGTAAGCAAAAGTCATAAGTATTCACCAATTAAATATAAATAAACAAATAGTTGCCATGGTAATTGGCATAGACTAACGACACAGAAGGTTCAATATTATAGATGTTACAGTTCCTGCACAAGTAAACAAATGTGACAATTTCATTTACTATTTAATTATTATTAGTTATGATGTTGTATTAAAATGAAAAAACTTTTTTGGAGATATAATTGTATTAAGTATTTATTACTAGCTGTGGTGTTCGTTTTCGGTCATCATCATTTCACCCGATAAATACCCACTTATAGTCCTCCTTATAGAATTCCATAAGGACCGATCTTACGCTATTCGTTTCAAGGCAGTTCCCGAAACCCGTACAAGGTCATCGCTCCAACTTGTAGGATATAATAATAGATAGCCTAGATGAAAAAAAAAGATGAAATAAAAGAAAGGATGAAGTATAAGCCTTTTTTATCTAAAACACAAATAAAATTTATGTTCAATACCTATATAAAGAAAAGCAAATAGCATTTTTCGTCAGTAGCGATAATCTTTTCTTTAATGTATTCAACATCATTTTTGCAAACAAACATTTTTGCCATCACGATTTCATTGTACAATATAATAAATAGATATATTTGTTAACTAGCTGCTCCGCGCGGTTTCACCCCCGTGGCTCCACTCCTGTTGCCCGTAGCGTGATGAAATATAGCCTATAACCTTCCTCGATAAATGGGCTATCTAACACCGAAAGAATTTTTCAAATCGGACCAGTAGTTCCCGAGATTAGTGCGTTCAAACAAACAAACAAACAAACTCTTCAGCTTTATAATATTAGTATAGATTACATGCACTGTGTGGATTTAAATATAAAAATAATCAAGTATTTACCCAAATCGAAATTAATAAAATAACCGTTCTATTTTAAATAATCGTATCTACATGATAATCTTTGAACACAGTGTACGCTAGCTTTGTCACACTAGTGATTGAAGCAATGTTTTATCCCTTTCATTATTTCAATAGAAGTGTCAAGCAAGTGACATTCATAAAGAATTGTAAATTGTTATTTTTAATCTTAAACTGTAATAATTGAATATATTTTCCTGTGATATGATATTTCTTTATCTTTCTTTATTTTTTTGCACGAATACGTGCACTGTCTGAACACACAGGAAGGCATTTTCGACAACTTTAATGTACCTATCGTTACATGCGCTCACTGGGACCGGTGACAATCTGACTGATTGCATTGGTCCCAAATAGGACCAATTCACGGAATCAGTTTTGGTGCGTTGATGACGTATCTACCTCTTGTTTCTATATATAATATCATTGCCGATAGCCCATAAAAAAGAAGTAGGCGGTAGTGTCATGCCATACTTTTCCGGTATGACTTACAGCCCGCCATACCGACGCGAATGTGTTGATTTAAAAAAAACAATTATTCAACCATTTGTACCAAGCTAACTTTTGCACAGGTAACCATCGTCGTGCAGCCATTTACGAAAATCGCCATGCCATACTTTTCGGACGATTCCAAATGGTCGCCATACCGCCGAAAATCTGCAAAATTTTTTTATTTCGCCTATCTTTTTGTACCAGTATTGCATTTGGCTTTTTGGAGAGTATTTGATAAAATGTGACCATTATTATATTTGCCATACTTCTAGTAGGGGGAAAAAGTGCTGTCATACTTGAAAAATAAATTTATTATTAATTTATATAAGTGAAGATTTCCAACACCTAGATCTTTTGAAATTTTGTATTTATATTCGTCGATCCTCAAATTTACAGGAAAAATAAGTGCCATACTGTTACAAATCGTTTGACTTTCGCTATTTTCCGACGAGTTCGACTAACGCCCACGCGACTAAGCCGCCGGTACCAGCGTTCACACCATTATTTTTCTTTTTGTCATTGCGTACTAAGAACCCTGTAGAACCGCCATCCTGTTACAAATGACTCGAAATTTTGTGTCAGTATCTCCCGGTCTAAAAATGATTTTGTGAATCAATTCACTTTTGACGGAATTTAAGATGAACATACACAAAAAAATTAAGGCATAAGTATATATATATATACTAGCGGTCCGCCCCGGCTTCGCCCGTGGTACATATGAAAAATAGATGTTGGCCGATTCTCAGACTTACCCGATATGCACAGAAAATTTCATGAGAATCGGTCCACCCGTTTCGGAGGAGTATGCAGACTAACATTGTGACACGAGAATTTTATATATAAGATATATTATTTGTGACATAAAAATCAATAAAACTACTTTTGTGTCCACAGATAACTGTGAAAGAGAAACAAGGAAGAAAAAACATTACTACGGTAAAAAGGAAAATAAAAAGGAAGAAAAAAAATTGCAGTTTGGTTGTGGTAATTATAAAAAAAAAAATATGTACATATATTTTTTTATTACCTACTTAATTTAAATTGATATAGGGAACATCGATAAATTATGTGAGGCATTTATTACTTTTATTGACCCTCCATCCATGGATTTGGATATCAACTAAATTTAAGGCTACCTGTCCACCGGAGTGGAGCGAGGCAGCGGAGCGGAGAAACGGAGAAATATTAACCAATAGGACTGCACAAGATTTTGTGGTGGACAGGCAGCCTAAATGTATCCATAAATTGAATATTATCATTACAGATTTGAATCAATATAATGAAAAATGAAAATGTCCTAAGTAATTATTTAAGTGAAAACTTCTTTAGCGGCGTTGAGCACTTTTTCTGTAATGGGTATAAAATCTTAAACTTGCGTCAGGACACGTGACCTGATCGAAAAAGCGTAAGCGATAGCGTAAGCGTAAGCGATGGAGAGAACTCAACGTTAATAATCAAGTTTTCACTTCTGCCGGCACTCCCGGAGTGCAACCCGTCTTTTTTTGTTTTTAATAAGGGTAGTAGAGATAGTAATTGTACTGTTTATAATAATTAGGGTAATACATACATAAGGCACTCAATTCTTTAAATTTTAGTCACAATACAAAATAACATGTATAATTTCAGGTTTATGTTCAAAAATATTAGAAAGTAAAGACAAGTGTGAGGAGCATGTATTGTATCATAAAAAATATAACAGATGTTCTCTATGCTTTCTAAACTTTAAAGATTGGTGGCAAACATTGACACATAGGGCAGTGCATGAAGAAGATGGAAAATGTTGTTTTATTTGTAAGGAAAAGAAGAAAAGTATTGCGTCTTTAGAATATCACTATAGAAAGTTTCATTCGGGTGATGAGGTAAGTTCTATTAAAACTTATTTTTTAATATAATTTAAAGAAGGATTATATTTATAGACTGGGGTAGAAGCCTTTAAAAATAATGAAAAGATAAAAAAAATCGCAGTCGGATGAAACCCATTAGAAAAGGAGGGGAATATGATGAAAATAAAAGGAAAAATAAATTACGGTCAATCCGAGTTCGGGAAGTGGGAGGGGGGAGCTTTTAAGAGAAAAAAATGGTTTCTCTCGATTTCCGACAAAACTACAAGACCTACAGAACAAAGTTCAATAGCAAAGTTGTAAGTAATTAAAAGTTCTACAACTTTTGTATTCACAATTTTTTCACATAACCTCAAAATTTAGGTGAAAAATTCAAAAAACCAAGTTTTTGGTCTTTTATTTTTATCTACTTCAAAATTTATTGTTTTTCTACGAAATTTGGTGAAAACTTACTTTATTATGTCCCAAATACACTGTAAATTATTTGATTAAAAATATTTATTTTTTCGCCTTATTTTGAATTAATACCAAAAAAACAACCTAATTTTCAATCGAAAAGTCACCCGTCAAAATATCAGCTTTTTTTTAAAACTGGGGGTGCCTTTTATTCATTGAAATCTCTACTTTCATATGGTGTAAAAAAAAATAAACACCACCATAGTAAATGTTCTCAGGAAATGCATACAAACAGTGTGATAATGAGCTTTTACTAAATCAGGCACACTTCTCGAACTCTATATCTTCTCTTGTATCGGCTTTTCGGTAATATTTCAAAAGAAAAATAATTATCTGTTCTAAGTTTAATATTTTACAGCATATTTAAAAGCAAAATGATGTCGATAAAAACATTTCAGGTAGTTCGAGAAGTGTGCCTGATTTAGTAAAAGCTAATTTTCACACTGTTTGTATGCATTTCCTGAGAACATTTACTATGGTGGTGTTTATTTTTTTTTCACACCATATGAAAGTAAATATTTCAATGAATAAAAGACACCCCAAGTTTTTGAAAAAAGCTGATATTTTGACGGGTGACTTTTCGATTGAAAATTAGGTTGTTTTTTTGGTATTAATTCAAAATAAGGCGAAAAAATAAATATTTTCAATCAAATAAATTACAGTGTATTTGGGATATAATAAAGTAAGTTTTCACTACATTTCGTAGAAAAACAATAAATTTTGAAGTAGATAAAAATAAAAAACCAAAAACTTGGTTTTTTGAATTTTTCACCTAAATTTTGAGGTAATGTGAAAAAATTGTTTATACAAAAGTTGTAGATCCTTTTATTACCTACAACTTTGCCATTGAACTTTTTTCCGTAGGACTTGTAGTTTTGTCGAAAATCGAGAGAGACCATTTTTTTCTCTTAAAAGCTCCCCCCTCCCACTTCCCGAAATCGGATTGACCGTAATTTATTTTTCCTTACATTTTTATCATATTCCCCTCCTTTTCTAATGGGTTTCATCCGACTGCGATTTTTTTTTGTTTCAAAAATTATCTACTCTAGTCTATTACGACTATTACCTATTTTAAATTATAGTGAGTATATTATAAATAGCCCCATTATGAATGCATCACTTATTAATACTCATATTGCTTTCACATGGTCTAACAGAAAGTATTACTTATTTAAATATTAATGGTAATACATACTTTATTTTTAGAGTACTTGTAGCGTCCGTTCATTTCAACGGACAACGGACTGTATTTTTTCAATGATAGCCGTTTATTGGCGGACCGTTATCCGGTGATAGAAACGGACGTCTAAAATCTCTCTCTAACGATACTAAATACATATGACTTAAACTTTCTTTTACAGAATGTACAATTGGAGTGCAATATATGCTTCAAAAAATTTGGAGATCCCAGAAAACTAAGTAAACATCATTCACGATCACACTCAAATAAAAAGTTTATCTGTGATTACTGCCAAAAAATGTAATGAATTACTTTTTTTAATTAGTTACATTATTATAAAATTAGAAAAGATTCATTTTAACATCTAGTGATCTATCTCTTTAATATAGATATATATACTTAGTGTGGTGGACGTTTAATTAGGAACACGTAACACGATGAAGAAGTCATCAAATTTATTTAACACTAGCTTTCCACCCGCAACTGCGCCCGCGCAGTCAAAGAAAAACCCGTTCCCGTTCCCGTGGGATTTCCGGGATAAAACCTATCCTATTTCCCGGGGTAAAAAGTAGCCTATGTCCTTTCTCGGGTATCAAAATATCTCTATAGGTACCAAATTTCTTGCAAATTGGTTCAGTAGTTATGGCGTGATTGAGTAACAGACAGACAGAGTTACTTTCGCATTTATAATATTAGTATGGATTTGTGTATTAACGTATTCGAGATTAAGTATTATTTCAAATGTAATAGAACACCCGTTTATCTAGTTTTATAAGAAATTGCTTAATTTTAATCAACCGTTAGCTTAAATTAATAAAATTAAACAACTTTAAGTGAAGTCTGATTTCCGAGTATTTTCAGTCTGGGCAACAAATTAGAAACAGCATGGTTCGAGTGTTCCAAAGTCAAAACCTGTTGAAATGCCCCCAATATTTTTTTCCTCTACAAATATTTGCACCGTTTTTTTAACACTAATAGTTTCTGAAAATTAATTTGCTTTGCAGTATAAATAGGTAAAAGTAAGACTGACCGACTGACCCATCAACAAGAGAAATGATTTTAAGTTTACATTTTGACAAAAACTGGAGTTACAGGAAAATTGCAAATCATTTAGAGTGTTCGATAAAAAGATATTCAATGCTATAGTTCATTTAAAAGAGCATGGTACTTCTGATCAAGTCCCTAGAAAAGCTTGACTATGAAAAACCACTGCTCGCGAGGTTGGCAAATGATTCTTTTGGCAAAGATGGATTCATTTAAAAGTTAAAATTCTATTATAAAATTAGCTACCTATAGTATAGTGGCAAACTATTTTTATATTATTTTTCTTGTGACAGATTTTCTCACAGGAGAATTATAGAAATTCACTTGAAAACGCACAACAACGAAAAATTCGCTCGATGTAAACAATGCGATTTTGCTACCACTACATTGGCAAGTCTTCAGGTAATCAAATTATGTATTCATATCAAGTGCTTGGTTTTTATTTTGGTACAAAGTATTGTTATAAAAATATAATACAATAATTTATAAATATGTGTTTATTTTATTAAAATTGCAGAGTCATATTTTACGTAAACATACGGCTGAAAGAGTGTTCTGTAATGTATGCTCCAAATGGTATAAGAATCAGAAATCTTTGGACTCCCATAAATGCCGAGGGCGACTGCTACAAGTCTGTCCTGTGTGTGGAAAGAAGCAAAAATGCGTGAGTATCTTGACTATACTTATAGATAGAGATTATATTATCTGTGCAGTGTGTTTATAATCTACAGTAAAGCCAACTCTCGCATTAAACAGTTATTTCTAATTTCTACACCGATAGGTATCATGAAATATGCAACGAACAGTAGTTGTTGTGGTTCGACAGTAGTTGTCGAACCACGAAAACTTGCAGAATTATTTCGTAAGAAAGATACTGACAGAATATTCGCTCACTATCGCAGTGCTATTTGGTAACGGTTATAGTATTACTAGCTGTGCCCCGCGGTTTTACCCGCATTGCTCCGCTCCTGTTGGTCTTAGCGTGATGATATATAGCTTATAACCTTCCTCGATAATTGGGCTATCTACACCGAAATAATTTTTACAAATCGGACCAGTAGTTCCTGAAATTAGCGCATTCAAACAAACAAACAAACTTTTCAGCTTTATAATATTAGCAGGAATAGATATTATTTGTGGACTGTGGTAACAGTTATATTAAGAAAAGTTAAAATAAATTGTTGCTTGCAGCATCTAGCATGTTAAAAAGTTCTCGCATGAAATGAGGATTGGTAACATTCAAAAATTTTCAGCGAAATTTTCGACTATATTACCTTGTTCAACAAATGTTTAATGTGAATATAAGGTTTATCCAACCGAGCCAAAGTCGACCTTATAATAGGTAGAAATAAAATGCAATAACTATGTATGTAGCCGCAGGTAGTAAATTTTTATTGTTTTTCAACAGTTAACCAATCATATGGCAACTCATTCTACGGTGGCGAAATTTAAATGCAACAAGTGTCCCGCTGCGTACAAAAGTAAAACTTCTTTAAGAGAGCATCTCGATAAACATGCGGGTACTCCTAGAAAACAATGTGAGTTTTGTTCGAAGGCCTTCTATAGCGGTGCGGTGCTCATTAAACATCGTAGGATACATACAGGTTTGTACATATCTATATTAATAGAATTGGAAAGTCTGTTTGTAATATTAATAGCTGCTTTTTACTTATTCTTAAAATAAATTCTGAATTTCAGGTATTAAACCATACGTGTGTCACGTTTGCAAGAAAGCATTTACAGGAAACAATAACTTAAAAGTGCACATGCGGATACATGGAGAAGACTTAATAAAAAAGAAGATAAAGGAAGACGTGAATCTGGAAGAATTTCATAAAAATTTTTGTTAATAATAGTTAAATGGTTGAATAAATAATATAAACAAACATCGTTTTCAAATCATTTATTTTTATAAATTATTCGCCATAGAAATACGGTTTTACATCTAGGTAAAAAAAGTAAATGTATCACATACAAAAAAGTCTTTGGCAAGTACAGAACGTGTACCGTGGTTTTACTTAAGCGATAAAAATATAAGAAAGTAAAAATGGTATCAACATCTACAGTACAAAATTTCGCAAACGTACACTGAATAACAAATATAGGTATAGGGAATAATAATGTAAGGTAACAAAGTTGTCGGTAAATGTGAACCGTTTTATTTATAACTCGCGACAAAACACACGACTGTCCGTTTAATTTCATCACAATAAAGGTATTTGAAAGTTATTTACATGGATGAGTTTGTGTTATGAAACTAACTGATTATGATTGAATGAGCTGTGATAATTTGAATGAAAAAGCACAAGTGCTACTAGATATGTAAATGTTACCGTAAACAATTGATAATATACATGTTTTCAATCCGAAAATATCCAAAAAAGTCACATTTTTTCTGAATATTTGTTGGTTTTCTCGGAAATGTATCTGATTTTGATAGCTTTTAAGTAGATAAGTAAGTATAAACAGCAACATCATATAAATGCTAAAATAGATTAAGATATAAATATTAAAGGTGTACAAAAACTTTACACACGTGTCTAGGCTGCTCCAAATTAGATCTTAAAAATATCTGATCTACAACAAATTCTGTTTGCGAATAAATTTCAATTTTCAATCAATGGCAACACTCACAGAAGTATAAAAAACGCTATCAACTTGTGCATTAAAAATATTAAAAAGGCAAGTATCCTCGACTTAACAATTTTGAGCGTGATATACTTTTAGGTATTATATTATGGAGTAGGGGAGACATGGCTTCCTGTAAAATTTAGAAATGTAAAGTTGTCGGCACGTAACTTGGCCACTTTTTAACGTAGTGGGGGAATTTTGCGCATATAAATACGTACTAAAACTTGATACGCATACTTCCCCCACCACGCTACTTTTTTGCCAAGAACACTACCTGTATCGACAATACTAATGATTTGATTGTGCTACTCCTTTTTTATGTGCGATTAAAGACATAAGATAGGTATAGGTCCAAAATTCGCCCGCATCTACCTGATTAATAAATAAGGTCTGACTCCCCCATACTATAATACCTGTATGGTGATATGCAAGAATAGATAAACTTAAAAACTTTTGGCAGTGTTCAATTTCACAAAATTTTAGTATAATGGATCGTCATTCAAAAATATCTTCGTTGTTGAGCTTATAACTAAGGCTGGATGAATAACTGCAACTATCTCCACATGAATTAAGTATTAACAACATTATAACTAAAACAATAAATATGTTACTTACTTTAATTAGAAATCGAGCGTTCACGATAAATGTAATCGCATCAATTCCTACATTAGGACGCTAAATTAGTAATAATCAGGAGAAGAATAGAATACCTTAAAAAAAGAAATAAACTCTAACTAGTATGTAATAAGTTCAGACTTCAGTGCCATGTCTTTTGTCTTTCTTCTATCGCATTTCTAAATAATAATACTAAAAATAGGACATTTTTAGGAATACATTTTCCTAATTGGATAAATCATAAGTACATTGAGTGATTTATTCTTACATAATATTTAATCCTGTGTTAAATTCCTGATTATTTGTTTATTTTAAAATAATAATTCGGTAAACAAAAAATTATACAAATAGTACCTAATAATCATATGTATTAGTAATTTAAGTAGTTGCCTCATCTGTAAATTTGCACCTTTGTCAATTCCAGTATATTCAGAAACCCATAATAAAAATCAAATAATAATTTTCTACATTACGAAAATGTAAACAGTATCTTAAACAGTCAAACAATAGTGTAAGCATAGATTCAGGCTATGTATACAAAAATATAACGAAGATTCGTTATATTTTTGATATTAGATATTATTATTATTCGATATTAGATAATATCGACAAAAAAACTTAAATAGACAAAGCAGAATGTCTATATTATGGAGTGTAGAGATAAGAATGTTTGTTGTATTGTAACAAAAATTAAAGAATCCCCAAATCACTAAGACCTCATTCACACGAGAGTTAAAAAAGCGTTGCGTTAAAAGTTAAAACCCGGCGTTGGCGCTTTTTAAACGTTCTCTCTGTGGTTGTTCATACTAACGCTTTAAAATCACTCATGTCTCGTCTCTGGCTTCAGTAAAACGTGGAAATGGTTTCTGCTAAATTAATAGCACTAGCGATTTGTGTTATTAAAAGACGAAAAAGAAAACAAATGGCATTCTGCTAAATTAATAGCACTAGCGATTTGTGTTATTAAAAGACGAAAAAGAAAACAAATGGCATACTCTGTTCATTCAGAGGATGTATCCTCTGAATGAACAGAGATACTTAAAAGGGCAGTTTGTGACATTGTACGAAGAGTTAAGGCAATACCCCGGAATTTTTTTAATTATTTTCAAATGTCTATATAACGATTTTGAATACAGGAACGGACGAGACTCCACATCTATAATTAATAGTTCGGGATCAACAATCCACGACATCGTATCGATTTTCTGATGATTATAAGCACAACAAACACGTGATACCGCTGAGCGAGCGTGCGGCATACTGAACGCAGCGCCGGCGCTTTTTTAGCGCTCGTCTGAATAATAGTAAGAAGTTTCCTATGGTCTATTTTATTTAACGCCCAACGCCGAGCGTTGAAAATAGAACACTGCGCGATAAAAAAGCGTCGCGCTTTAAAAGCGCTGACGTGTGAACATATACTTGGGAATGCATTTGTTCTATTTGGACGCTTTTTTAACGGACGTTAAAAAAGCTCTCGTGTGAATGAGGTCTAAGATTCCGACATCGGACTGGGCATTTAGAGTAACCAGCTGGAAAAGTATACTTACCTTTTACATATTTACGTATTCCAAAATTAATTAATACGTAACTAAAAATTTTAACAGATTTGCAATATTTTTAATAATGCATGTCTTATTGCTTTGGCACCGCAACGACAACAACTCAAAATGTTGATCTCCTTTCCTCTGCACTCCATAATTTTTATTTAAAAAAGATGTCAGAAACTAAGGAAGACTTTACTCTGTCATATTTTCTCGTCTATTCTCTATTGTAAATTTAAACCGTATAAAACTTTATAAATTGCACTATCCTTCTGTGAAAATTTTGAGTATTTTCTAATTCATCGCTAAGTACATCTATTTCAATATAAATTAACCAACATTTGGTCCTTCACAAAGCGCTTGGAAATTGTTTTTACGAAAAACAAAATAAATAATAATCTACTAAAATAAAGTTACTAATGAAAAAATAAATAAGGCGGTTTCCTAATCTTAAACTAGCGTGTACCTATTAGCAATAGCAATGATAATTTACTTACATCTAAGTCACAAATTTCGGCCGAGAGTAAATTTTAACATTTAATAACGTTACTATCGCATTTGCGTATTCTACACAATTTGTATTAAATTTAATAATTTATTTCTGACGGATGTTTAATATTTCGGTATCAAATTTATGGACGCAAACGCAATAGTGACGATAGCAATCAACATACATAAATGGAATACCACAAATCTCCATCTACCATTCCAACTATCTAGCGTTCAACTAAATTTCATTCCCAAAATGAGTGTTGGGTATTCGGACGATAGTTTCCTTAGTGCCTACTTTATCTGTATCTATTAGAGAGCCGGAGCTGTGTTTTTTAGTTTTCGGCGCGAGAGGAGGTACTTCGCTACAAGTGGAAAAGTTGTCGTCATTTCTCGAACTACCCGCAGTACTGAATTTCTTTAAACTGCCCGTTGCTAGGGAACCGTTAGAGGAGGAACAGTGAGGTGGTAGAAGTGGGACCCTTTCTTGGAGCTCCCGGCTTGACGTCGGTTTGAAACCACACGCGCTGGTATTATCTGGTGGTACGGTCTCTGGACAACCTCCCATTTGGATCCAATCTTGAATACTGTAAACGAAATAAGATGACATCATTTTTACATATACTAGGTTGATCCAAAAGTAATGATAATTGGGTATTTCCTGTGCACATAAAAATATAAAATAAATATTTTTTGCTTGCTCATGTACTCACTAAGTTATCACAAAAAAATCATATCAACAGGCCACGTTTCCAAGTATTTACATTAATTTGAATGTGAACCGTGGGTGCCAGAATGTTTCCCGACGAAAAGAAGAAACAACGATTCGACATTTAGAGGGTGAATTTCCAAATTTTTTATGAGATCAGGATAATTTTTTGGCACGATTTGTGATCATGGACGTTACCCGGGTTCACCATGTTTATGCTGAAACCAAGAAACAATCAATGGCCTGGATGCGAGCTTCCAAAGTGACGATGAAGAAATTCAAAGTGAAAATTAGTGGGATAGATTAAAGCGGTAGTTTTTTGGTACGCTGAAGGAATAATTATGGTGGGATATTTTAAGAAGGTAGCCACTATATTGGGCTCTTACTACACAGACCAAATTAAAAGATTGTGGTAGGTTAGTGAGGAAAAGAGACATGGCAAAATGCGGGCTTGAATGCTGTTTCACCCAGACAACGCACCAGATCACAAAGCGTCAGTTGCAATGGCTGCCATACAAAAATCGGCATTCCAAATGCTTGAACACCCACCCTGTTTGTTAGATCTAGCTCCTAGTTATTTCTATCTCTCTCCTCGGCACAAGAAACACCTTCGAGGCAAGAAATTTTAAGACGACAGCGAAGTGATGGCCGCAGTAGAGGGGTTTTTGTGGATGAAGTAAAAAAATTTTTTTTTTAAAGTTTTAGAAAAAAATATCGATGTATATTATCTAGTTAGAAGACTATCTAGAGGAATACATAATAATTTTAACTGTAATGACCTTGTTTAATATTGATTATCATTACTTTTGGATCAACCCATGTATTTAGATATCATTTCAATAAATTAATAATCTAAGCTCTAAAATTATTTGATATGTTTCTAAAGCTTAGATATGTCTGATATTGGACCTACATTTATTTATTTTATTTATTTATTTATTTATTTAACAGTTTTATGTACCATTACAAATTTTACAATCATATAATATTAACAGAAAAGGAAACATTCACAGCACATAAGGCAACCTTATCGCTTATCAGCGATCTCTTCCAGGCTGCCCAGAATACTACATAGAATACTACATAGAATATAGATAGATCATAGATAACAAATTGTTATACGAAACTCGCGTATTAAATTAACAGATTAAATAACTTACAATTAATGATTAATACAAGCATTTACAATCAAATGATAAGTATAATCAAGTATAAAACCAGGTTATTGATTCTGATAGGTAGTTTGTTGACCCTACGACACTATTGTGGCTAGCCTGTAATTTGATGCGACGTCTCTATTCTATATCTATATACAGGGTGTCCCACTATTGGTATACTAAGCGCGAAGAAACTTGTAGTTTTGCATACACTGATCACGTAAAAAATACTTAAACAACAAAATTACGTCTAAAATTTTTTGCTAAATTTTTCCTGAAAATCCATGTTTTTTTCTCTAGCTTCGCGCAACCGGCATATACCGCTTCTCTAATGTGAGCATTTTGTCTATGAAAACATAATATTAAACGATAGCTCATGTGCTGGTGACAAAGATGGGCGGGTTGCTTGTTATGGGTGTACACATAGAGTTTTAAGAATTCATCTACTTGAAAAAAAAAATGCGTCTGGAATTTTTTAAGTATTTTTTACGTACTTAGCGTATGCAAATCTATAACCTCCTTTGGGCTTAGTATACCAACAGTGGGACACCCTGTATATTTTATAAAGGAATTTATGTGATTGTTAGTTCAATCTTTACTCATAGAAAAACTTTATGAAAACAATTGATAAGCATGAGAGAAAACACTTTATAAATTTCACGACTAAATGCAAATATCTACTTATTATAAACTACTCTTATATGACTAACTTTCTCCTTAAAAATAATACAGACTTACTACATGAATTTCTAATTCAACTTTCATACAAAAAGGTTTGTTTTAAATAAATTATACATATAAAAAATTATCAGATTTATTAAACTATTGAGTACAATACCAATTTAATAATTATCGACAAATTATCATTATATCAATAAAACAACCAAATTTAACTTGTTAAATATTTTTGAACATTGACCCATATGACCCAGAAACCGCAAGTGTAGTTACTTAATTATTTTAAAATAAAAAAATAATAACTGTAAACACAAAAGAGTACTATGACCGTCTTTCCGTGTCGTATTGGATAAATCAATTAAACATTTGTAGATAAGCCATATTATGTATAATTGTTTGAAGGATTTTGCTAAATGTTTGGCACAAGAAAATACTTCCAATTTTTACCCAACAAAAAAATTAGATGCTAAGATACTTTACTCAAAAGTTAAATATTTACATCTATAAAAAAACGAAATTGATTGATGCAAAGGAAATGAAAGTTTGAACGAAATCTGGCCGTTTAAAGTGGGTCAAAATCGCGCCCAAAGAAGTCGGTTACAAACAAACATACAGGTGAAGCTAATATAAAGCGTGTAAAAACTTACCGATTGACAATTTCCTCGAAGTTGGGTCGTCTCTGCGGCGTGTGTCTCCAGCACTCACGCATAAGTGCGTACATGGGTGGAGGACACCCGGTGGGGGCCGCTAGCAGTTCTCCCCCACGCACCATTGATATTACCTCCTGGTTGCTAAACCTATGTGCAAAAAATTGGTTGTCTGTAGTCGGTTTACATGCGATAGTTGAACGTGACAACGTCCGATTGTGCTTCTTTGTCGCTCGTGCCGCGCTCTCGCTTGCACTTCAAGCCTTACATGGAACGCCTCAGAGCGAGGTAACGCCGCATGAGTCATGCTTTTTCGTGCGTGCAGCCGGCTCTATCGAATTTTAAGACGTTGTCACGTCAATAATAATAATTCATTAGCTATTTTCATTAAAACGTTTTATCACTAAAAGTTTAGTAAGTAGTCGGCTACTTACTAAACTATTTTTAAGTGAATGAAGGGTTTAAGATATTAACTGCCAAAAAGCCGAAAATTATTTCATAAAAACATGACAAATATGAAAGAACAAAATTCCTTAATTGATATTTAAGTTGCAATGTTGGTCACATAAGATAAAGAATAAAAACAAACCCGTAATATGGTTGTAGTCCGTAACTGTAGATCTCCCATAGCACTACACCATAGGACCATATATCACTTTCTGTAGTAAATTTACCATACAGAATAGATTCTGGCGGCATCCAACGCACAGGAAGTAAGCTTTTTGATTGCACCTATGAAAAAAAAAATCACGTTAATTTAGCGTTATTCTCATAAATAATTTTCATAAATAATCTGATATAATTGGTACTCTACTCACTCTGTAATAATCAGAACTGTAGATGTCCCTTGATAAACCAAAATCGGATATTTTAACAATAAAATCATCCGAAACTAAACAATTTCTTGCTGCCAAGTCTCTATGAACATAGTGATGAGAGGCAAGATACTGCATTCCAGAGGCGATGTTATTTGCAATGTTCAGTAAGCGCATGGGAGGCAATCCTTTACCAGAAGGCGGTGCCCGGCCCATTAAAAATTCATGCAGGTCTCCACGAGCCATGAATTCAAACAGCATACACAGTGGCTCCTCTCGTAAAGCTACTCCTACAATACAAACAATATTTTCGTGTGTCAGCTCTGAAATTAAATCAATTTCTCGTCTAAAGTCAGCTTTTGTTTTAGCCGATGCATTCTCCTTTAATGCCTTCACAGCAACATATTGCGTTTCTCCATTCTTTTTAAGTGCACCTTTGTAAACTTTACCAAATGCTCCTTCGCCCAATTCTTCATGAAACTTGATCTGTGATAAGGAGTATTGAGGTACACGGAGCACACCATTCCCTCTAACATTTCTTGTCAAATGAGGCTGAGTGCCATTGTTCTGATTTGTCAATAAATCGTTCATTTCTATAGGAGAATTAAGTCTCGAATCACCATATATATTTTTATCTGCATTTGGCAAATTTATATCCCTTATAGTGGATGCACTACCTTTTCGCTTTCGTCTCAGGACGCATGCTATAAATCCACCAATTACTACAATAAGGAAAAAGAATATACCAAGAATGTATATCCAGATTCTATGAGCACACTTAGGTATGTCACATAGCTGTTCAGTTTTGCCATCATTGTCAATAACACACCATGGTTGCGATTTCATTCCACCAGGGTTTCTGCAATAGCTATGCCGACCAGCTAATTCTGGATAATCTGACATCCTAATGTGCATCTGCTTTGACCACGCTACACAGGGCATTCCATTGTTAGCTACATTCACTCTCCCCAAGTAACCACTACCATCTTCCCAATAGCATTCATCATCGGAGAGTATTAAAGTGCCTATACCAATTTCTAAGCAACCAGGGTCATCTTCTGGCAAATCTTGGCATTCTTCAAGAGTCAACTGTTGTCCAATATGTGGATGTCTCTTTGCAATAGCATATTCTGTTTGACAGAGTTCATTCTCCAATATCTCACAATCTTGTTTACATACTCGTCTCAGTATTGTTGAATTATATCTAAAGTTGAAAACATCTACAGACATATTACTATTCGCTAATTGAGGCTGTAATCCATTTGGCAATTTATCATATACAACTTTTGGAATATCATTAATATTACCTTTTTCTGAGTCAGGGTGCAATTTAAATATCTTCTTTGCTTCAATGAAAAATTTCTCATTTGTAACAAAAGGATGTCTACATATAGGAAATGTTGAGTAACAGAGACTGGGAAGGGCATATTGTTCACAATGAGAACTAATCTCATTTGAATATTTAGTCACTTGGAATGCTTTATGTAATTTGTCTTCTAAAGCTGCCTGTGTTGTATTATATGGTATGTAAACAAATTGACCACTGAGATGGGACTTGCATACTTTTCCTACATATTCTTGGCATATAGGCTCCAATACTTGAACCACTGTTAAATTCTTACTTGCAACATTGTCTTGAGCAATCATTCCTTCTGACACCAAATTCGGTGTTGTTTTTATATCAACTATAAATTCATTACCATCTTCACTACTGGGCAATATAGATGTAGATAATTCGTTATTTTCTACATTAACACTATCAACAATTAATCTAGAAGTCAATTTCTTCTCATAATTTTGCTTAATAACACATGTGTAATTGCCTTCATCAGCCCTGGTTAGATTTTTTATTTTTAGAGTAGTGCCTATGGTATCAATTGTTTTATCAACTTTAGTTAAAATTTTTGTCTTTATGTTTTCAATTATAGCTCTGTTATCTTTTAACCAGTATACTTTCACATTCTTCATTAAATTCTGAATGATGTGATCTGGTGGTAATTCCTTCAGTGATGTTTCTATGCCTTCTTTATTTTTAGTGAATTTCTCAACTTTTGTAAAATTCATAATAGCCTCACATTTTAACCGAACATCCGTACCTGGTGCCTTCTTTATTAGAGGTGCTAATGTTTTAGCAAAATAAATATCCAGTTGAATATTCCATACTTTTTGCTCCGATGAAAAATTAGATTTCAGCAACGATAACGACTCGCCCTTCGATATTACAGGTTGGCTTTTGTATAAAACAGTAACAATAACTACAATATAAAAGAATTTCATGATTAAACATCACTTCAATCCTTGTGCCTTAATAATAACACATTTAAAGAGCCAAACGGGCCATTTAGACCTTCAAATTCTCTTACAAGAGAACGTCAGTGGTTGATTTTCATTTTACTTTGCAGTATATTTTCACAGAAATCAATTATGAATTTGAAAAAATTGCCCGAAAAACAAATAACATAGGCGCGCAGCACAGCCGAATCCCGAATGCTATCTAGATTATAGTCATATTTAAGGTATTTGCCAAAGATCCAA
This sequence comes from Colias eurytheme, assembly GCF_061535395.1. Taxonomy (NCBI): domain Eukaryota; kingdom Metazoa; phylum Arthropoda; class Insecta; order Lepidoptera; family Pieridae; genus Colias; species Colias eurytheme. The sequence continues at coordinate 3,759,254 of NC_142983.1, forward strand.
TCGTAATGTTTATCCACTATATTATTCACCAAGCGCGGCGCTCAGAAAAATAGTGACTTCGAATCTTCGAATTATTAGAGTACTGAGTATGGCAACATAAAAATAAAATGTCAAAGTAGAGTGCGTTCTTGAGTGCCTTTCACGAAAGAGTTCCCCTGCCGTTATGTTGGCATACCTGACTGTCAAAAACGAAAATATTTTTTTTTAATCAAAAATGACAGAGAAAATATTCTCCTTTCTTCCTAGCCTTAGGGCGTATTCAGAAAGAAAGCTTGAAACTTATAAGCGCTTATCGGCGCTTGTCATGTTCATATATTTTCCTGCGCGGGTTACCAGCGCTGACAAGCGCCGATAAGCGCTTATAAGTTTCAAGCTTCCTTTCTGAATACGCCCTTATCCCGTATCTTACGGAGTCGGCTGCCTAGAAAGGAGAATATTTTCTCTGTCATTTTTGATTAAAAAAAAATATTTTCGTTTTTGACAGTCAGGTAAGCCAACATAACGGCAGGGGAACTCTTTCGTGTAACGCACTATAATCAATTTATTATTAGCACAGATAAGATATACATAATACTACAAGTATTAAAAAGTGGAAAATTTATATTATCTGTGATAATACTAAACTAGTGAAAAAATTATTAAATAGGATATCCAGGAACCAGTTAACTAATGAAATTAACTACTAAATACGTTTAGACAGCTACTTAAATATAAGTCACTTAAAATTAAGTTAAAATTTAGTTACCTACTTTCAACAAAATACGTGTAAACCAGCCTTATAAGTAGTACATGAAAACCTCTGACTAGTTTAAAGTTATCTGTGATCAAATGCATTGACACTTTACAAATGACAGATCCGGGCTCGGAGCAATTAACAAGCCTGGAGAAGTAACAATTAATTGAACAATAACGCACTAGTTTGGCCTTTTTAGCTTATGGCAAAATGTCATGCGAAAAAAGAGGACAGATATATGTCAGTTCGACAGTTTGAAATGACATGTAACCATTACAATTTGTTTTGATCACCAGTCTGGTGATCATCGCTTGGTTATTTTACTTATCTTTTTTGAAGTGAAAAACGAGTGTTTTAGTTTAATTTGTTATTTTATGAAAAGACAATTGACTAAAGATAACATGGCTTGTGTTGCTTACGGCTGTAAAAACCGTAGTAATGTGAAATCGGACGAAGATAGAAATTTGTCATTTCACAGGTTAGTGTTTTGATCAATTTTTTTGTTAATTGTATTATAAATAAGTTAATTTACCTTATTTTCTTAATCATCTATGTTTTATCTAACCGTAATCATTGAAATGAAATCATAATCAGCTTAGTTTTTAGAAAAAATGCAAAATATAACTTCCATAGTGTTGTGCAATTATCGATACTTGAGTAGGAACGAAGTACTTCATTGATAATGACTGCTTTAGGTTAGGAGAAAAAAAAAGGTATTTAAGTATGGATTTTATTGTTATTTGCAGGTTTCTGGCTTGAGAACAATTAAAAGATGTTTGGGTTAAAGCTATAGCACAAGAAAAATTGGAAGCCTTCAAAACATTCTCGGCCTTGTTCAAATCATTTCGAATCAGACGGGAAGAATAGTAAAGTGCTTTGCAGAGATGCTGTGCCACAAGTTTAAGGTGGCATCTATTTTAAATAATAAATATTGTAATTTGGTAATTAAGTATCGAAATTAAAAGGTTGTAAAAAAAATAAATGTTTATTTGTTTTATTTGAAGCAATTTATTTTAAACTTGTACCAATTTTTTCCTGTGGGAATGAGTTATTTTCCTGCGGTAAATTGTAGCCTATAATATGTTATTCTGATGTTTAAACTATATAATTATGAAGTTCCATAAAAACTCATTCAGTAGTTTTTACGTGAAAGAGTATCAAAATATGTCCATTCTTATATATTTTTGCTTTTATAATATTAGTAGGATACGACCATAGAAATCTAAATAACAAGACACTAGAAGTCGTAAGCGTGCGTGACCTTGTCGCCACTCAGGTGATTTGCACATCACCAGTGCATTCGTCACTGTTCAGTTGCTCTGGAGACGTATGAGTGTATACATGGTGTGTTTCAGCAATTCCCATTGCGGATATTCTTCCACAAGTTGTAATTATACTTACCTATAAAGGAATAATATTTCATCGGAAAATATTTTTTTTTAGAAATAATGCCGTTTTTCCTTAAAATTATAGAATATTTACAAGTATTACGAGTGTCACCATAGTAATCGAAATAACAATGAATGACACAGTCGACCATTCTTATTATCACGTTTGTTCGTATTGGACCAAAAAGTCTCATATACTTAGGGATGTTATTCTAAAATAAACCGTAAATTCGTGCGTTAGGATACATATTCAAAAGCTTAATTTAATAGATAAGTTAGTTTTCACTAAAATCAAGCTGTCCAATAAAAGGCATAGTTTACTTGTGTGTACTGTTTAGCTTTCGGTTTGAATGTGTTGATTTTGGCGACAGCGGTTTTCATACGAATTATGACATTACAGCACTTCTATGTGTCTTGTTATTTAGATTTCTATGGATACGACTATTGATTTGTAAAAAGATCAACCAGGTGGAAGTCAGATTCGCGCACGAAGGGTTACGTATAATTCTATGAATGAATCTATGAAAACAGGAAAAAATACGTACCTTTTTACGAAACCATAAAAACAACCTAAACCGAAATACTTCATAATATTTTTTTATAAATACCACTACCATACAATGCAAGGCAGTCAATACGCATCGTAAATGAATAATTCCAAATTAAACGAATCTTAAAATTTGGAATTACCTATCCATAATTCAAAATTAAACGAATCTTAAATTATCTTCAAGCAATTTTATAACTTAATTTTTTTATTTATCGATATTTTAGTATTCGATAAAGTAAAGGCAAGCACTACCTTTTTAGAACAAAAAGTGGCTACATGTGGATTTGAATGCCAAGCAGATAACAGTGTGTTGTCTCTTTCTATCGCATTAATTAGGGTATTGAATAAAAGAGAGCCACTATATAAGAAACGTTCAATTAATTGTTACTTCTCCAGGCTTGTTAATTGCTCCGAGGATCCGGGGTTACAGTCTACAGATTATATTAAATATTAATAAAACTCAAAAGTTATCACCACGTCAAAAGTCAAAACCAGTCAAAACCATCGCGGGATCGAAAAACGAAAAACCCTACATTTTCTTAGTCGTTCGTTACCGTTTGTCGTTTGTTTTTGTTGAAATTTATTAACTTTTTAAAGTTTTATTACACGACTACCGTAATACAATGCCAAAGAATAAGAAACAAAAAGACGATAGTTCAAGTAGCGATAGTGATGAAGGTCCAGTAGATGTAAGAAATTAATTATACTTTCCACGTTTCATAGGCATATTTTCAGATAAAATTATATATATTTTTACTTCACCTGTTTATTATGACTTATGAGTTATATTAAGTTTATCTGAGGTGCATCATGTACTTAGCCGGTAACCTTAAAAGTTAAAACATAACATTAACAGATGTTTTCAGTTGAAATATTTTGTTTTCTTATTAGGCTTAGCGTATCATTCTCGAATAGTGGAAAATTTCCTTTTTTTTTTTTCAAATAAGAAATAAGAATTAACATAATATCTCATTATTTGATAATTTTATATTGTGTATTGTAACTATTTTGTATTTATTTTACAGAGGAATCCTCCGCCAGAAAAGAAGGCGAAGACCAGTTCACGGACGGATGACAAAGAACCTACTTGGGTGCTTCAAGGCAAAAAATTAGTTAAAGTGAGAGAATTTAAAGGAAAAGTATATGTTGATATCAGAGAATTTTATGAGAAGAATGGAGAACTGTTACCTGGCAAGAAAGGCATTTCCTTGCAACCTGATCAGTGGAGGAAGTTATTGTCATTAGGCGATGAAATAAATGACACAATCAGTTCCATGTGTTAAGATGTTCATTTTGTTACAAGTTAAATAAAGCTATTTAAATAAAAATGTTTTTAATTTACACTAACCACTCGACCCAAAAAAAATAGCCTATGTTACTTGGATTAAGAATATTATCTCCTATGTGGTAGATTTTGAAAGGCAAATTAAATTTCAAAACCAGTTCAGTATTTCCTGGGACTTCTCAATAGAGCTTTACAAACTTAACTTGTAATGTTAGTTTAGATACCTATAGGTTTTCTGTATAAACTCTACTACTAAGCTTAAGAAGAGATGTTCATTCATTTCTTTGCAAAATTAATATAGACATGTTTTTCTATATTGCTGCCATTAATTCAAGATAATTAGTAATTACATAGATGAATTGAAATAAAAACACATATTGATCATAAATACAAATTTTATTTTATCAATAACAACACAGGGTTAGGAAAATGTAGCCACCGTCACAAAGGTGTAGGTATGTTAGTAATCGTACATGACCTTAAAATAAACAGGTACAATATATTGAGCACTAAAAAATCATACATAAAGTAAATGAAATCATTCATTGTAAATCTATAATCTAATTCATATATCTATTCCAATGTTAAGATAACATCATTAAGCTATAGAATGCTCAATAAATATTTATTATTGGACATACTAGATAACTAGTAGTCCAAAACAAATAAAAACATGATAATAATAAAAAAAATAAATAAAAAGCATTGATTAGCTTTTTGAAACTATCACAAAACCTAGAACATTATTTTTCTTGTTTCATTTAATATGGCATGATCAATTTTCATTTTTCAATCATATACTTACATAATATCAATAAATTACCAATAATGAGTACCAAGTAAGTAATTTCAATACATTCAAAATGTTGTCTACAGTATTTTTTTTTTATTTTAGTATTTTATTATACATCTAATAAAACAATGAATGTAACAATGCCGAACACGATTAGTATTAGTTTAAAATTTTATGATTTATTTAAATGGAAGTCACAAGTTTCGACTAGAACTCATCTTTTGCGTTTAACGCGTAATGGATTTGAAGAAATTTTTAAACCTAGTATAATTTTAAAACGCGAAGTTACACCATACAGGGTATTTTTTTGTCTCAAATAAAAATATAGGTCAAGTAAACAGTCTTCTAAGAAATTCCAGAAAGAAAAAGATTGTCTCGATATAAGCTCAACTAATTTACGAACTATTAAATGCGTCATATGACAATAGTTAAAAAAATATTTTATATTATTCAGAAAAATGCATTTTTTATTCACTAAAATGGATTCAGACAGGAACTTCAATGCAATTTGCAATATTCAATCATTAAGTTCATCAGATAAAAATATGGCCAGCCATGCAAACAATAATATATTTTTCTGATAAAAAAAATATATATATAAAAATGTGCTAATAAAAACCATAACCCATGTGCACTTACAGTTGCTAAACTATAACGTTCATGCTTCTTGTAACTTCATGAGATCGCGCCAAAGTTATTTTTATTAATTTAAAGGTCTAAATATGCTCATCTTCCACCATATAACCATTACTAAGAGGTCCACTAAATAGGGCACCAATGATTTAACCCGGCCGGCCACCATAGTTTTACGCCTCCCTTTCATTGTCATTCAGTATTCAATATTTAATTTATTCAATATTTCTACACAGGCAGTTATCGACAATTATATCGATTCTATTTTGTCTTACACATACAATAGACATTAGATACTACTGAAATTTATAAAAAGAGATGGAAGTATAGATAGTGAAAATGTGAATACTAAAGTTTTAAAATTCTATTTCTAAGATCTACCATAGTATATAAAAGTTGCCAAGTCTTGTAAGAGTTCATTATGAACCATTTTAAACATGTTTAGGAAAATTATCGTACAAACATCCATATAAAGTAAATTAAACTAATTAAAATAACACATTATCAAGTATCAACCTTATCGGTAAGACATACGGTTTAAAGTAACCTGGCATAAATAGTGGCGAACCCTTATTATACTATACTAACACCCACTACGTTAAAAAGGAGGTAATATATCTTAATTACCACTTATTTGTGTAGGACATCCCTAAATGAACCTATAAAATACATTATCATTATGAATATCTTTGGAAAAAACCTAAAAGTATTGATATAAAATTAGGCAACACTATAATTTAAAAACCACCAAAATCGATTTAAAATCAATATTTCTACTGGAACTTGTAAATATTCCCAAGTATATAACAATATAGGAATAGATGAACCATCCGTGTCGACTAAAAGAGTACAATTAGTATGGACATCAAAAAATATAAGATCAAAAATCAGATCTCAAAATTTGCCTACAATAAAATATAACTACGACCAGACATATTGCTAACTTAAACATGTAACTTTTTTTATTTTATCTTTGGTTTTATGTGGAAACATGATATTTTGAAGTGTTCGCACATCTCCTGTACCTGGAAGAGAAAAAGTTTTTTTTATCATAGTCAAAGTTAACCAAGTAGCTACTCTACACTGATCTCATATAAACAAAAAAGACTCAATCTCACAATCTCTGAAGAAAGTTCTCCAGGATATCATCATCATCATCATTATTTTTTGAGTCCATTTGTTTATATTATTAAATCAATGTTTTTATTAAATCTTTTTAATATATTTTTATCCCCGTAATCAAATACTGTATATTTCTTCTCTTGCACCCCTTCAAAAAAGAAAAAAAATCCACTCCGCGCCCAGCACTAGCACGTACGGCACTAGCGCGTACGGCACTAGCGCGTACGGCACCAGCACGTACGGCACCAGCGCGTACGGCACCAGCAGCCCGCACCGAGTGCCACTCACCACTTTAGTGCCGTAGTATATATGCGCCAGGGAGCACGCGAGGCACAGCACGGTGAGCAGCATCAGCTCGGACATGGGCGACACGCGCCAGTACAGCACCGCGCCCAGCACCAGCGCGTACGGCACCAGCAATCCGTTGAGTGCCTCGCATCGGGTGTCGCTCATTTGGGACACGATTAAACGACACTGAGGAAGAAAAAAAATCCAATTAAAAATTGGTTGTAAAGTAGGTTTACGATCGAGATGTTTGCGTGATAACATAATGTAGTGGCAGCGCTCGAGATGAGACGGGAGATCGGTCCGTCTCTCTCTCGTTATACCTGCGATCGCGCTCGTGAGGTTTTGGTGCGACACAAGTTTCTGAACATGTCGCCCGACTAAAACGATTTTAAAAAGGTTATCACGTCAAAAACATAATTTACCCTAAAACAAAGCCAATGTTAAATTTAGCCTATGTTATTGTGGCCGCAAGGCAGCGACTTGTGTAAGAAAAACTAATTAACACTCACGTTTATATTTGAGAAAATTGTGCCGGTTAGAACAAAGAAGAGCCTCGGTCCTCTATTGATAATATCCGTCGGCGAGTAGAGCACCCAAATAGTGCTTAACATGAAGAACAGAAACAGAGGAATGAGCGGTCTTATTGCTTCGCAGAACGATCGCATTTTACCAGTCTTATCTCGGTAAGATCTGGAAAAGTAAAAAATATATTGCTAGACAAAAAAGATAAAAATCTCATTCAAAAAATAATAATATATTCGATGTCAACATTTTCTGATTCTACCCTCCTTAATTTTCAAATCTCAATTTTACTTACTTATAAATGTTCCACAGTATAACAGTCTGGCTGGTTAGCGCAGCGGAGAGGTACAGTGTGAACTCAAACACTATACCGGGTGTTAAGCCTCCAGGCAAACTCGCGTGCCAAGCGTGTGGACCTATCACTGATGTCACTAGTAGGAGGATGCAGGAACCCTGGTATTAGAAAAGGGTTTTTTTTATATTTTTTCATATGTACCTAGTAAGATGAAGGAACTTAGAATGGTGAAAAAAATTATGTATTTTATATTCGAAATGATGGAAGTTTCAGTCTTTTTGGAGGCCTTCCGTATTATTATTTTTTTGCAAAAGAAAGATATCTTTTGAAAAATACTCATGTTAGAACATTGTACATTTTTTAATGTCTTTCGTGTTTTGATGTAAAGAGATTAAGTATAATAATTTTTACTTTAAATATTTAGTTAAAACAATCAAGTTTTTATTTGGTTGTCCAAAGTATGAAGTATTTGACAAAATATGTATAAAAAAAATACCATTTTAATAACTTATCATGGAATTATTTTTTATAAAAAAGTTCAATTTTGTACTGCTATTGAAATTACAAGGTAACCATCGTCCGCGTCGATTAAAAAAGTAAATTTTACAAAACCCTAACTCAATATTAAAAATTAAAATAAAAAAGTATCTACTGTGTTAGCCTTTTATCAGCTGTTGTATTTTTATAAGTTTTTTTTATTCTTGTTTCTGTATGTTTGTGTTGATGTAAATAACTTTTGGCTGACCTTAATTAAATAAATTAATAACTCAGGCCCCGGAATCACAGGCACAATAGAAAATCTATTGTGTCGTGGACCGATCGGGCCGTTAGGGGCTCAATGGGTTATTAAATAAATACTCCGTAGACTGTACTTCGTTAATTTGATACTAAAATATAGTATTACCGTGATCATACATACCCAAATATACACATAGGTACACAAAAAAGTTTAATTTCCGTCAACACGGTAACAAGACACGTCACTCACAATCATAGTGAAGTCGTATCCCCACGGCAGAAACATGACGCCCGTGTTGTATTTTTCCCAGTGAGTCAGGTAGAAGTTTATAAATATGTTCCAAATCACGAAGAAAAATCGCTTCGGACTTAGCTCGTCCCTGGAATACGGAGAATTAATCTCTTAATTAATTTATCATTCTAAAATTAAGGAATAAAAGTCCTAATATTTTATATTTCTGTTTTCAGAAATAAATTATGACTAAAAATCAGCTCAAACAAGTAGATAATATCAAAAATGATATCAAAAGATTTCATAAAATGATCTCATTTTATATTTATGTCGGTTATATGTATAATCAAGTTTTATTAACCAATAAATTTACCAATTTAATGAAAGATATGTATTAGAGCAGGCTCCAAGGAGATGTTCGTTTGCATAAATAGCGGACCTAAATCTGACTTCTGATATATATTGTATAGATCCCAGACATCCTATAAACAGATGTTGCCAACCAGTTTTGTGGTCCCCTTCCCCGCACCCCGGTAATTAAATATGGCATACAAAGAAAAAAATAAACATTTCCAAAACATGCCGCGTGGGGTATCAAATGAAAGAGCTTATTGAGTAGATCACGAATATATAGCATACTATAACATTTCTTACACTTTCTCTAAGATTTTTTAGAAAATTTACGAAAATGGTCCATTTTTGAGTTAACTTTAAACCACTATAGATTGAAAACTCATGAATATATTTTTTAAATTATTATTTTAAATAATTAACAATAGTCCATTGTTTACGATTCAATAGTTCGTACAGTGAAATAGTTGCATGGGGGAGTGGGGGAAGCATTCAAAGATGGCGAGTATATTTTCAAGTTTATGCCAGAAATAAAGGCCTAATACAAAAATATCGGTGTCAGGGCTTAGAATAATTATCTCTGCACTGTCGTTGTGTTTGACAGAATGAAAAATATGGCAGAACATTCTTGAATCAGCCTCTTAACTTCATCAGCCTCTTCTAAACTTGAAAATATACTCGCCATCTTTGAATGCTCCCCCCACTCCCCCATGCAACTATTTCACTGTACGAACTATTGAATCGTAAACAATGGACTATTGTTAATTATTTAAAATAATAATTTAAAAAATATATTCATGAGTTTTCAATCTATAGTGGTTTAAAGTTAACTCAAAAATGGACCATTTTCGTAAATTTTCTAAAAATCTTAGAGAAAGTGTAAGAAATGTTATAGTATGCTATATATTCGTGATCTACTCAATAAGCTCTTTCATTTGATACCCCACGCGGCATGTTTTGGAAATTTTTATTTTTTTCTTTGTATGCCATATTTAATTACCGTTGTGGGGAGAGGGGGACCACAAAACTGGTTGGCAACATCTGTCTATAGGATGTCTGGGATCTATACAATATATATCAGAAGTCAGATTTAGGTCCGGTATTTTTGCAAACGAAACTCCACTGAGAGTCCGGTCTATATCTAAATTGACAGATATGTATAACTGGTTTTTTGCGAAGGAAATATACCTACTTTTAACATCGAAGCGAGTATAACATACATTAAATTTTAGTCCCAAATTCTAATAAGTACATAGTTACTTCATTAGGTACTATACGTTTATGAAAATAATAATATCTTTAATGATAATTAAATTCCTTTCATAAAATTTAAACCACGTTAGATAAATCGCGTGATAGATAACACTCGCCATAATATAATCATACGTATAAATAGACACTATTTTTAGCGTTTATCGTGATTTATGCTAATTGAATTCCTGCGTATTTTGAAGTGAAACTTCTTTAGGCGCGTTGAGAGTCAAATTTCAAGGTCGCGTCATGGCAAAACCGTCACGTCAAGTCAACGATTTTGGTATCTTTCACTAAAGTTAAGAAGTTTCACTTTTGACACGTGTGCTCGGCACACACGCTTTTCTTCAGATACCAACCTTCCGAATATGCTGTAGAGACACGTGGGTATAAGTACGGCGGAATAAGAGTCAAGTCCATGGTCAAATAGCTCGCCGAGGGGACCGCTGCTGCCGGTGCGGCGGGCCTGCTTGCCGTCTATACCATCTGTAAAACATTTACTTCATTGCGACACCTGTCTTTTGCACGCCTCATAAGCGAAGCGTTGAGGTGGGTACTACTGTCACTTCGCGCAAAACATCTGATTTTTCAAACTTAAAATGTCTTTATGTATCATACATTGCACTTGTAAGATAATACATACACACACATATTAAGAAAAAACACTATTTTTAACGTTCATGATATTTTTGATGTCATTTTTGTTATTTAAACTAGTTAAAAAACAGTTTAAAAAAGTTCTGTCTTGGACGTTCGTGTGTCTGTATGTGCGGATCCTTTTTCTTGTTAACACGATAGCGACCGAAGTACTTTACTAATCGAGTCTTTTTTTTTCTCTTACGCTTGAGTATGCTCAGGAATAGAACCCTTTCATTTTTCAGGGTCTGATTCGATGTGGTTTAATTGTTATTAAATAAACAAAAATAATAATTAATAAATATTTATTAAAAAAAAATTATGAGGCGTGCACTTTTGGATTTTCCAAATTATTTTTTAAAACATATCTAACGAGTTTAAAATTTTTATACCCGATGAAAAAGACAATTTTTTAAACCTCGAGTTAACATGCTGCAAGCAGCAGATCGTGTAATGGATTACAACTTTAAATGTGAATATCTAATCTAAATATTTCTAAATATTTTCATTCACATTTTTATCAAAAAGTGAATGAAAATTGAAAATATTTAGTATTTTCTAAATCTAAAACAGTTACGAAATCGAGAAGATAAATAAATACCTATGTATTTGTGATTTTATTTTATTTTTGTGATTTATTATCGTAAAATACGGTTGTAATGAGCATTAATTATATGATATTTTAGAGGTAACTTCAGGATTTTTTTTATCGAGCAAATTTTTTCCAATCGTGTTTTGGAAACAGTCATCCCATCACACTTACGTTCTGTAATACTTACATATTAAAAAATTCAGTGCGAAAAAACTTCAATATTTTTAATTATAGCTCATAAACAGTCCATTTTGTCGTTTTCACCTAGGGCCGTTTTGACGTATTCACATTATTGACTATTGTATTCACTTGTATTCATGCGTCAATTAATCATAATATGTACTATGTTTATCTTTAAAAAATATCTCAATTGCCTACTTTACTATGTGTTTGAAAAATGTAAAATAAGTACTTATGCATTATTAAGGGCATCTATGTTTTATGTTAAAAAAATAGTCCTAAATAAACCAAGACAGTAATTATAATTCTTTATTTGCTACTGAAGTACGGTAAGATTAGGAACTAATATACAGTGCATTTCTTCACACTCCTTTTGATAAGATGCGTCAGAGTAACATAGTTGAACGTAAATAAATAAATTCTATATTAAGAGACGTTATCAAAACATAACACACTCGTGTCTAGTAGAACAATCTACTAGTAAACAATTTTATTATGTTGATTCATAAAATATGCTAATTATGAAAGTTTTATCAACTTATTAACTACGTAAATGAGAATGTGTTTCAAAGTTTCAGATCGTTAATTTAATTAACGTTTTCATTCAATAATACCACGGAATGTCTATTCGTCTTTCTATGTCTACAATTTTAATTAATTTTCCCAAAAAGGACAGAGGTCTGTTTGATTTTTTTTAATGAATATACCTACCTAATAGTATTTTATTTAACAGTTGTATGTTATTTTGAGCGTTGGTTATTAATTTTATGCAAAAAGAACCAGTATCCTAGGAGCATAATTTGTGCATAATGTTTGTGAGCACATGGTGAAAAATTATTCATTAATAACATTTTTTAAATTGCAATTTAAACGTTAAACATGCTATTCTAAGAAATATATTTAGGTAGGTACTATCTTTTCTTCTTCTTTTTCTCCCACTATCAATCATTGCGCTATATTATTACTTGTTTTACTACAACGCGATATTTGTAACATAAATACGCTTTCTGTGTAATCTCTTACAGCCGTACAAATAAACGAGTTATAACATTTTATGCAAAGAATAAACTAAGAATAAGGAAAAATCATACAAATAAACACGAAATAAATGTAACCTAGTATAACTTCGTAATAAGTATTCATACTAATGCTATTCCGTCCTTATTACGGCTACCACCCTAGTATAAGTCTGACATAACCGAGTTATAACATATCTTTTAGTACATTGTGCTGTGTTTTACAAGTTTTAGAAGCAATTTTCAATCTAAATTTGAGATAATAGCAATGAGAGTAATACGAGAAGTAGAAAAAGTTGAGCAAATTAATAATTTCATTACGTACCTATTGAAATGGAAAATTTTGTATGAAATGTCAAAATATACGAAATTATGAAAAACCCTTTTGATATTTATAATGATTTATTTATTTACAACATGCGCCAAACCATACATACATAAAACTTATTTCTAAACTTATCACAATACACTTTCGTTGAAAATATAAATCTTCTAAGCCTGGAGTTGTATGTTTTGAGTACCAGTTATTTGGCAACTCTTTATCTCAAGGTGGGTTTATCTTCTGTTCTCCAGATATTGGATAGCGTTATCTATCATTTGCTTGCATATTTAATGATATATTTAAATTATTTCCAATGAATATTTAAAAAATAAATAAACAGAACATCGTATGATGAAACTTCACAACAAATTCGACGAAGTCAAACGAGCGTCAAAATGACAGCACCAAGGCATAACCGTAGACAATTTCAATGTTTTTCATAATTTGTGAATGAATTGCTACGTTGCCGCTTCGCGCCTATGGGCGTATTCAGAAAGAAAGCTTGAAACTTATAAGCGCTTATCGGCGCTTGTCATGTTTATATATTTTCCTGTCAGTGCTGGTCACCCGCGCAGGAAAATATATGAACATGACAAGCGCCGATAAGCGCTTATAAGTTTCAAGCTTTCTTTCTGAATACGCCCTATTGCATAGCGTGAGCATAGTTACATCGACGTTATTCCAAATTTATTTGTAAGAAATTATGACATCCTTATTCTTTATTTATTCTTATCATATCTATGCATTGCATAAGGTTTGAATAAGCAAGTTTTTATTTGTACGGCTGTTACAAAATAAACAGCGTTTGTTATTTATAAACAATATCTGAATGGTGTAAGAGTTTTATAATTTATGCCTCAACAACGAAATACTACTGTCTACTACTACTCTTTTAATTTTTAACCAAATTAATCACATGTTACAGCTGGGAAAAAACAGCATTTTGAAACTCTATAACAATGTAGCTTACTAATGATTAAATAACTTTTAAATCGGTCAAGGAGATTTAGTTATGTCGTAGCAAAACAACCAAAAAATTCAAATCTTTCCTTTTTATTATATCAGTTTAAATATTATATCCTTTAATTCATATCCAATCCCATATATCTGTGCATTTTAGGAATATGAAATCGATCTTGCATCCGGTTTACAGAGCCATGGTTTCTAATTGATAACGTATCTAAGCGACACCGTAACATGAGATAACAAAGGGCAGTTGGGATCATTGTATTACTATTTAATTATTTAACTAGTTGAAATCTAGCGTAAAAGCTGATTTATAGAGTGGATTCACAAACACTCTTAATTATAGGTTCTTCAAAGCTTATAGGCGTGAATACGTAATAACGGTGGAGATATATTATATTATTTGCAAGTTGGTAACCGGTTTCTCGTATGTTTTACATCAAAGTATCGGTCAATTAGGGAAAGCTGGCATGTTCACAGTACTCACACTTATGCAATTTCACTTACAGTATGTTCAAAAATAAATGCGACTCTAGTATTTACCTGTAAAATTATAATTTAAAAGTAAATCAATTGATGAAGTTAATTATTTATTCTAATAATAATCAATTGGATAAAAGTATAAATAATCATTCAATTATCAAATAATAATTAAATTCCTGACTTTGGTTGAGTAAAGATATTATCTAAGAAATATTATATTTGTAGTAAGTACGTAATAGGTACCTACCAATACGCGCTAACAAATATGTGTTACATGTTTATTGTATAATTTTCACACTATTGGTTTTAAACTCAAACTCAAACATTTATACAATTAGACTTCTTCTAGAAGCACTTTTGAATCGTCATAACAGTTTAACAGTTTTAACATTTACCACCAATTCAGAAAGCAGTATCTATAGAGAAGAAGAAGAATCTATTTAATCATAATCGTAATCTTCTACTTCACTGTAACTTTCATCGCTCGAAGAACTCGATGTTTCGTTGTCGGAATTTCTTAATGTTATTATAAATGAGTCAGTGTAATTATCTACTTTTGGTTCTAATTGAATATATTTTTCCTCATGTTCTCGCGTCTTTCTCCAAACGTCACTAAACATATCCAGACTAAGAGCATTTGCTTCCTTTCTAAATAATTCTTCCACAGTTTTCAAGTTAAAGTTCACATTTTGTGATGCTACTTGCCCTTTAATTATGCCCCATAGTAACTCTATTGGGTTGAGTTCTGGATGGTATGGTGGAAGGCGCAATACACTATGTCCATGATCTTTGAGGATTGCATCAAGTAGGTAAAAATTGTGTATAGTTTGGCTTATTTTTTTTAATAATGACGTGATAACTCTGATTATTAATTAGTAATTTGATTTTTGAAAAAAAAATGCCGATTTTAGTTAAAATTTATATTTTTCTAACAAGATCCTTATCATCCAAATTTCCACCTTCGTGAGAAAAATTGACATTTCTAATGAAAATGAACAAAAAATTAAATGATTTTATTAAATACTGTAAAATAGTCTATAATTCTTCCATTTACTGTATCACAAAATTCTTCATAGATTTTTAGATATTCGTACTACACCAATTACATCACCCTGTATTTATAAACAATTGCAAAATATGACACATACATAGGTCGGGAGATACTGACACAAAATTTCGGGTCATTTGTAACAGAATGGCGGTTCTACAGAGGTCTTATTACGCAATGACTAAAAGAAAAATGATGGTCAGAACTCTCTGTATTAAGTATATAGTCTATGGTCAGAACTCAGAACGCTGGTACCGGCGGACTAGTCGCGTGGGCGTTAGTCGAACTCGTCGGATAAATAGCGAAAGTCAAACGATTTGTAACACAAAAATTTTAGAATTCACCGATAGCCCATAAAAAAGATATAGGCGGTAGTGTCATGCCATACTTTTCCGGTGTAACTTACCGACGCGATGCGTTGATTAAAAAAAAAACAATTAAAACATTTGTACCAGGCTAACTTTTGCACAGGTAATCATCATCGTGCAGACATTTACGAAAATCGCCATGCCATATTTTTCGGACCATTCCAAATGGCCACCATACCGCCGAAAATCTGCAAAAAAAAATTTTTTTTCGCCAAACAATTTGTACCAGTATTGCATTTGGATTTTTGGAGAGTATTTGATAAAATGTGACCATTATTGTAGTGCCATACTTCTAGTAGGGGGGAAAAAGTGCTGCCATACTTGAAAATTAATTTATTCGTCACGTTTCAAAAATACGACTGTACAATACGTAAAATAATTTTTTACAGTATGGGTTCATTATATTCTGTTTGTTTGTATACAATTCTACCTAGAAAAAAATATCGCAGATTGCAAACATGGGGCGGATGATTGTAAGACTTAAGCCAAGACATAAAAAGAAAAATGAAAAGAATTGGCGATTTGTACCAGTACGGCATTTTTGGAAAGTATATGATGCAACGTGACCATTATTATATTTGCCATACTTTTAATAGAGGGAAAAATTAGTGCCATACTGCTACCAATCGTTCAAACTACGAATAAAATCTTACAATAAGAAAAAATTCTTATACACATTCGCCACCTCCCACAGGTATGGCATTATCACACTTCTATTTATAATCATTCAGGAGTTGTTGAAAAAAAAAGTGTAGGGTGGTAAGTACAAATCGTTTGGCGAGAAAAAAAAAATTCAAAAATTTGCAGATTTTCCGCGGTATGGCGACCATTTGGAGTCGTCCGAAAAGTATGGCATGGCGATTTTAGTAAATGGCTGCACGACGATGGTTACCTGTGCAAAAGTGAGCCCGGTACAAATGGTTGAATTGTTTTTTTTAAATCAACGCATTCACGTCGGTATGGCGGACTGTAAGTCACATCGTAACTGCATGGCATGACACTACCGCCTACATCTTTTTTAAGGGCTATCGGTAAATTCTAAAATTTTTGTGTTACAAATCGTTGGACTTTCGCTATTTATCCGACGAGTGTGACTAACGCCCACGCGACTAGTCCGCCGGTACCAGCGTTCTGACCATCATTTTTCTTTTTGTCATTGCGTACTAAGACCCCTCTAGACCGCCATCCTGTTACAAATGACCCGAAATTTTGTGTCAGTATCTCCCGGCCTAACATGTGCAATGTGTAAATGTGTTGACGTTCCAGCTCTTCTTAATATACCTATAGGCACCTATTAAATCTAATTGGACGTATAATATATGCGTAATATTATACGTAATTGTATGTGACAAGTGTGCAATCTATTTTACTAACGAACTCGTCATCTGGCCATGTAGCACTACTAATATTCGAAAACAAATATTATAAAGACGAAAGATTAGGTTTTTTTGTTATAATTTAACTCAGAAACTACTACTTAACTGATTTTACATTTTGTTTATTTATACGATATTAATATGCTACTTCTGTACGGTAACAGAGATTATTTTTTATTTATATAGGGTCAACCTCTGTGGCTCCATCAGAAAGCGGCTAGGAACTTTAATAAAGAAATGCTATATCACTATTAATAGAAAAAAACCCAAACGATAAAAATTTAAGTCGATAATAGGATAAATAAGGCATATAACTTAGACCTTGCTGCTTCGTAATCAGATTACGAGCTTCACATAAAATGTTGCTATTACGATAATGAGTTATTCAGGCAATTTCAGATATTTTTTTCCATTGTCATGGTAATTTATATGAGATTTGTATAGATTATATGCATTACACATTGAAAGTGACCTCGTGTCAAAGATAATGAGTGCCGCGTTTGAATTACGTGATTTTATTCATCGATACACGTGAATCGATATTTATGACATTTTTTTATATTTGTTTTTGTGTTATACTTGTCTTGCTATACAAAATCTGCAAAAAAAACAAAAAGCCTTGAAGGAACGGTCTATGTATTTCGCATTTTATTAAATTAAATAATAAGGCAAACTTTTAGAAAAAAATAAAGTTTTATGTCAACATTGAACGTAACAATAATTTTTTCGTTAGAAAATAAATCGTGTACCTACTTCACACATAAAGGCGACGTCACATGTTGAACAATGACCTCTGGGTCAAGTTCACTTATAAATTGTTTCGCTTTTACGTTTAAAAGAACACTAAAGCCGTCGCGATTCCCCCTATAACATGATTAGAAACTCAACAAAATTAAAACCATTTGATTTTTTTACTACTCACTTGATATACATTATAGAACAGTGAGCATTTTTGAAAGTTGTTTCAGTAAGGTTCAAGTACCATAAATAGTCCATTGAATAAAAAGTTCTAGAGTGCGTGAGTTAGTAACGTAAGATGTTTCTTCGGAAACATGTCAAGAGTCCCTAGGTAATAAACATACTAAAACCCCGGGACACTAGGAGGAGCCCCGGAGTGGGGGGAGGGGGGAAATGAGTCCATTTTTTCATTTTTCGCTTAAATCTCAAAAACGGTACATGTTAGAGAAAAACTTTCAAGGAAAAGTTGAAAGGCCATAAAATTATCTACAAGTTGTACCTAGATCATTTTTTCCTATATCCTACCGTTTCTGAGTTATACGCAGTAAAAAATGATATTGGCTCAAACAATTTCCCCATACTACACATCAATCGATCAAAAAATATTTATTTCTTCCAAAAAACTCAAATGTGCAACTTGTGACCGGTACTGTTAGATTGCTCTTAATTAGGTCTATAATTGGTAAAATAAACACATTCCTCCATGGAAGCCTTTAGGAGGAGTCCATTGTCAAAATGTTATATTAGGGCAGTTTGAGTTACTGAACTTGATCTTTTTATTTTTTTCTTCCAAAAAACTCAAAAGTGCAACTTGTGACCGGTACTCATAGATTGCTCTTAATTAGGTCTATAATTGGTAAAATAAACACATTGCTCCATGGAAGCCTTTAGGAGGAATCGATTGTCAAATATTATATTAGGGCAGTTTGAGTTACTGAACTTGAACTTTTTATTTTTTTTCTTCCAAAAAACTCAAAAGTGCAACTTGTGACCGGTACAGATAGATTGCTCATAATTAGGTCTATCATTGATAAAAATACCAGATTCCACCACGGAGGCGTTTACGGGGAATTGAATTTTATTAGGGTAGTTATGATACTTGAACTTTTTATTTTTTTTCTTCCAAAAAACTCAAAAGTGCAACTTGTGACCGGTACCGATAGGTTGCCCATAATTAGGTCTATCATTGATAAAAATACCAGATTCCACCATGGAGGCGTTTACGGGGAATTGAATTTTATTAGGACAGTTAGTTAAAAGTTCAAGTATCGTAACTACCCTAATAAAATTCAATTCCCCGTAAACGCCTCCGTGGTGGAATCTAGTATTTTTATCAATGATAGACCTAATTATGAGCAATCTATTTGTACCGGTCACAAGTTGCACTTTTGAGTTTTTTGGAAGAAAAAAATAAAAAGATCAAGTTCAGTAACTCAAACTGCCCTAATATAATATTTTGACAATCGATTCCTCCTAAAGGCTTCCATGGAGGAATGTGTTTATTTTACCAATTATAGACCTAATTAAGAGCAATCTATCAGTACCGGTCACAAGTTGCACATTTGAGTTTTTTGGAAGAAATAAATATTTTTTGATCGATTGATGTGTAGTATGGGGAAATTGTTTGAGCCAAAATCATTTTTTACTGCCTATAACTCAGAAACGGTAGGATATAGGAAAAAATGATTTAGGTACAACTTGTAGATAACTTTATGGCCTTTCAACTTTTCCTTGAAAGTTTTTCTCTAACATGTACCGTTTTTGAGATTTAAGCGAAAAATGAAAAAATGGACTCATTTCCCCCCTCCCCCCACTCCGGGGCTCCTCCTAGTGTCCCGGGGTTTTAGTATGTTTATTACCTAGGGACTCTTGACATGTTTCCGAAGAAACATCTTACGTTACTAACTCACGCACTCTAGACCCCCCTTGGAGGGACTCATTCAATGGACTAAAAATACAATACTAAAAATTTAAAACAAGGTAAACTCACTGATGTTTTTTTCAATTATTTTTATTTCAAGAATCTAGAATTTTTAAAAAGAAATGCTATAAAATATATCATGTTTAATATCTGTTAAAATGTCTTTCTTCAATAACGTATAGGGTCAACCGGGGCAAATGCAACTATGGGGCTATGGCAACTAGTTATCATAACTAATTTATTAGAGTTGTTGTAATAAATCGCCACCTATGATTCAATAACTCAACGACTAATAAATCTTACAAGTAATAGATGGTGCCCCTACGATGAAAACTATTTGATTGATAGGCCATTGTGTCAAACCGCTATTTTGAAGTTGGTGTGCGTAAAAACAGGTGTCGAGTTTTGCAGACAAAAAAATTGTTTAGGAGTGATTTTTTGCAGGTGTTTTTGATTGGACACGATTATCATAAGCCGTTAAGCTTATTTCATTTATATTTTTAGTGCGTTAGTTGACTCTATTTTGTGTTATTGATGCAGTTACAATTGCCTCATGAAAATTTCACTGTGGGGTTATTGCAACTGTGAGGTTAGTTACAATAGCCCCTTATATTTTTGTATGAAACTAAAAACACTAGTGATGTGACAGTGTCGATATTTTTATTATGTATCCTTCTTGGTAGTCAAAATATACTTTCTTTATGATTAATTAAAAAAGAACCATCGATTATTTCTTCGATATTATACCCAGAGACGGGTTCATAAGTAAAATTCAAATTAGATAAAGCGTGGTTAAAGAATATAAGTAACTAAAAACGATAGGTAGGATAGTTCTGTGATTGTTCAAGTAATTTTTAGTAAACGGTTGATTAACTAATAAACGTATTTTGTTTGGTTTACGTTTTTACCAATATTTAACACAAAGAATATTATTTGTTCTGACCAAAAACTAAAATTGACTTAGTAGGTAGTACACTGTTATTTTTTTTTGTTGCGATTTAAAGTGGTAAATCAAAGTAGGTAAGTACATGAGTTTTTCCTCTAAATAATGCGGAGCCATCTACGATCGCAACGTTATTGTATAGATAACGTTATTGTATATATATATAGAATAATGAAAATATATCGATGAATAAGTTTTTTGCATTCCCCACACTAATTCTCTAACAAAAAGTTGCATTTGCCCCACAATCAGAAAAATAAGATTTTTCCTGAAAACTCGTCCTTGCTACACGGTAATCCAGTTCAAAATCCTATGAATAACATGAAATCTCGTAAATATATTCTATATTCGTTGTTTTATATGAAATAGAAGAAGAGCTATGGCAGTTAGTTGCATTTACCCCCGACTAGGGGTAAATGTAACTTTTTCTACCAATTTTAGGAAATATTCTCACTACCAGTTATTTATAAGACTACTGTATTGCTTGATTGGTTGAAAATAATCTTGAATAAATACAAAAATCACTAAATGGGTCAAATAAATGACCAAATATAAAAGGAGATAACTGCAACCGATCAAACTTGAAACTTGTTATTTTTTAGTTGCATTTGCCCCGGTTGACCCTACCTTTCTATGTAAAGGGGTTTTTGAAGAAAAGGAATCTCTAAGTTTCTATATCTCTTAATTAACTGTATATTTTGAACAATGAACCATGGAAAAAATCTGAAGTTTTTAGTTGGCACTCCAATCTTTTAGCATTTTTATTTGATTTTTACTACATCTATTTCTCTATCATTGATATGTAGCAATGGGTTACTAAGAAACATGTTCATTTTGTTTATTTGCATTACCAACAAGTTTCTTCCATGTTACTATAACACAAAAAAAATATATACCGGCCATTTTTAGAACCTCCTCCTTTTTTTTAAAGCCTCTTAAAAATATGGTTCTAAAGCGTTGCCTACAAGATAATACTTTATAAATTGAAAGCACAAATAGCACCATAAATGCTATTGTAAATAAATAAATAAAACATTACCTAAAGTGTAAGCCACAAATAGATTAACGGACGACACAGCCCACACCCAACTTGGTATATGGTCGTTTGTCACATTGTCTTCCGTTAGAGCGTGGAATCCATAATCATAGTAGGTGAAGAGCAGGAAATTTAATACAGTCAAGAGGAATCCGCCAAATGTAAGGAGATTTGGTGCTATCCACATCGGACAAAACTGTAACCATATTATCATATTAATTGTCAAGCACACCTAAGATTAACTAATTTAAATTAATTACAAAAATATATTATGGGCTCTTACATGATTTTTAAGTAAATCATAAATACAATAGTTGAAATCACAATAATTTTCAACTGTTGTTGAAATTTAGCAAAACTACATTCAAATTAAAATATGTTTTTTGAAGATATTTATAATTGATGTGTAATTCCAATAAGCTTAATATAATTGAATAGGCTTTTCATATAAGTAGTATGTAACCGAAAAATATGCATTACCTGGACACACCAATCCCAGAAAGGATGCATTACATATTGGCTGAGGACACTAGTATCGATTGAATTGTACTGGAAATATTAAAAAGAAGTAAGTAAGGACTATAAATTAAAAACCCCGATAAAGAAGTTTCACTTCAAAACAAACATAACACGATTGCTTTTCCATTTCACATCAAATAAAGTGATAGGTATTTAGAACAGGGTTTGCTCTTGGTAGTTATAAAAACTATAAAGTAATTAATTGAAGAAATTATATTGCTAAATTACCTTGTATTTCTCAAATCCTTCCAATTTATCTTTAGACAGGAAACGTGCCATTTTATTATATTTATTTTACTTCACTTCATAACAAAACGAGCTATCGGTCACATATACATGATGTTTTTGTTGAACAAGTAAGGTTAACACGCAGAATCAGCACATATTTTAAGCATTACAAGCGCTATAAAATTTGCCGACAAAAATGGATCCACCAAACTTCAATCAATACAACACAACAGCACCGGTTTTTGAATGAAACTAAACTTCAAATTTGAATTTTGAAATCAATCAAATAACTTTATAATTTTGGGATGTCATAAATTCTAGTCTTTTGGGTATTAGTTAACAAGTATTGCCATAACTAAAAATGGTTTTAATGTGGTTTTGAGTGAGGAAATCAGTCTACGTTTATTGTATGATTTTTTTTATGTATATTATTACTATGAAAGCCGGGTGTTATTATATTTTATTTACCTAAACATTTATTTTCCGAGTATATACTTAATCCAAGAAGATATTATAATCTATGACCAACTATGACATTTACGGATGGCGGGAATTTTAATTCCGAATGTATTTCCCACTAGCTAGTATTTCCGAATTGGAATTTCAACAGACGAGGCTTTGGAATGTAAAAAATTAAAAAAAAAAACATTAAAAAGTTAGAATTTTTATGATTTCATCATGCGATTACAATAATTTAAAGTAAAACGTCTTGTATTAAGAGGAATGACAAGATGTACCTAAATTGTATTATTATTCAGAATAAATTTAATACATGTAAGTAGGTAAATAAATACCACAAATATACCTTTCAATAATTATAATTTTATTACTTGTTAAATCTTTCACCATTAAAACCTATAATAGACCGAGAAAATTAAACCACTCTTGAGGGCTTTCGATGTGATCATCTGGACATGTCAAGGAATAACTGTAGCGATTTTCAAAACTACACGATTTGTTTCCGCTAATTTGACTGAATAATTTTTATTATCGTAATAAATCGACTTGTCCAAATATAAAAAATACCTACCCATTCTTCTATCATTCTTGACTAGTGTGGATAGTTACCCGATTTTCGTTCTGCGTGAACATTATGATTTAAGTATGAGGGTTCACAATGTACAAGAACGGAGAACGGTTGATAATTGATGATGAATACAAAGTCTTCGTGTGACGATAAACTTTTTTAACACGCTTTTATTAGCTTCACGGTTCACATTTATGCTTGTATGTTGTCGAATTCTTTACATTCGTGTTTGAGCAATTTTTACTACCTAATGATCGGTGACAATACAATAATTTCATGACTTTATCCGCGTATTTTAATGCAACCTATTGCAATTTCGTAACGGATTACGGACTAATGAAACAAGAGTACAACGACTATAGACATATCCAAAAATTATTAATATTTGTTTTTTGATAAAAAAAATATTAATTGGATGACTTTTGAACCCAATGCATGTGTTATCTTGGAATCGTACCGTTGTAACTTTTTTGTGGAAAAATATGTAACAAATTACCTTATTTCATAAAGCTATAAGTCCAAGGTCAAATTTAGCTACATAAAAATTTGGCATATCAACCTATATTGATTCCACATGATTCGCATTAACAGCTATCAAAATTGAAATACCAGTATCTTTTGTGAGTGTATACGATTAGTGATAATATTGTTATCATAGATTTGAAATTTGAATATAATCACTCAGAGGTAATTATAATACGTGGGCTGGTCTTACATAAAATCGGCAAAATTATCAGGGTTTGTAATATCTTTCTGATAATACGTCATGTTTTCGTATTGTTGTCTTAAGGAACTGGGTACGGGATGATATTAAAACATAAATAGATTATTTATGTGTAAGTGTTCGTGACACAACATCGTCTCAGGCGTTTATCAGTATTTTACTTTATTAATTTATGTGACAATGAATAAAATATTTTATAAATCGTCGTCTTTGCGGGGAAAGACGAATCTGTTAAGGCAAATAGCCTATTACTCAACTGCAAAGGTATGTTAGAAAATATTTAGAAAATCCGTGTCACTTTTTTATTATTAAAATAGGACTTTTATTTATCTATAAAAAAATATTTTTATCTATAAAAAAAAATGGAAACTCTACCCCATGGTTTAGTTAGATATTTATAAAATATTAGATATTTATAAAATATTGATTGATAATAATTCGGATTTTTCAAATTTTTTATATCTAAATAGTTAGAAATGAAGTATATTTTTATTTATTCTGAATGAAAACTAATTAATTATTTTATAATATTCCTTACATAATCTTTAAATTAAATTATCTAACTATTTCAATGCATATCTATTTATTTTTAAATAAGGGTATGTTAAAACTTCATACAGGTCCTATACCTATCTATTAATTTCATTTCAAATTCCTGACAAACATAGAATGCCGTACTTTTTCACGATTAAATATTTAATTCAATTAATTATGAGATTTTTACACAGGATTTTTATATACTTTTCAATTGTACCACGATGGATTCTTTTCAGAAAAAACATTGAACTGAAAAATATGTTAATCTACTTTTAATGTTCTTGCAGATTTATAGATACGCTATCGATCAATAGGAATTAATAACTTTTTAACAAACATGCTCAAGATAAGCTAAAGTTACGATGGAAACAGCCTTTAATCTGTTTATCAATATTTATTATTTTCATTCATTATCTTGAAGGTGTGTTGAGTTCTCAGTAAATATTGCGAAAATAAGGTCAGCTCGCGCTCAGCGTCATCAAGCTTCAATTGCACGAGAATAGAATATAATAAAATATGCTTTCACTGAGAAAATATTATGATCATAATGAACTGAATTTCGAAACTTCTATTGATACCTCTCAAAGAAACAATATAATAAGGCAAAGTATGAGAGATTCATAGGCTACGAAAAGCTCATAAACGCTAGATACTTTTAATGCTGGTCGGTAGATATTTAAAATTGTCAGGGATAAATTTCGATATTCTGTATGTAAAAAAAGAGATAATTTACTAGTGCTTTATTTAAATACACTCATAGAATTATTTTGTTTATACTAACTTCTAAGCATTCGCAGTAGGTAATTTAATGCAGAGAAAAACGTTATAAGATTTACGTTTTAGCCCCGTAGAGTGATAGCCATTCGTAGAGAAGACCAGTCAGTATGGGAGAGACGTGCCCCCTTTGCCCCCTTGAACGTCAACCGGCTGGTGAGGCAGGGGGTCAAAGTTATAGTACAGCCTTCAAATCGAAGAGCTTATCCTATGCAGGTATGTATATGTGCATTATTTGAATGAAAATTTGTTTGAAGTTAAAATTATTGGGGAATTTAAAATTGCTAGATTGAATTTTGACTCAAAATAACAAAAGGCATACAAAACTATTTTAAGGACCTTTGACATTCATTTCTCGTATAAATAAATTTAAATTTAGTTACTTACATTTTTTAAATTTGCTTTTTGAAAATTATGTAAATTACCCTGACAAAATCAAACAATCCATAAACACGTATTAACAATTTAAAACATTACAGTCCTACATAAACGCGGGTGCAGTTGTCCAAGAAGACATCAGCGAGGCAGGAGTCATATTTGGTGTGAAGCAAGTGCCTGTCGATCTTCTCATACCGAACAAAACTTACTGCTTCTTCTCACACACTATTAAGGCTCAAGAGGCCAATATGCCAATGCTTGACGCTATATTAGCGAAGGTAATGTATATAACGGTTTTTTTTTTTAATTCGAATTAAATAATGTAACGGTTATTTTTGAATGAGCGTTGGCGTATTTACCTAGCTCAATCATCTGAATTAAATTGACTAGGACAGATAAACTATTTAAATATTGGTGACGATGAATTCAATCAAAATTATAGATAATACCTACCTATCTTATGATTTCCCAATGTTATAATCTCTGTATTTTTAACCCAATAACTTCATAATGTAAAAATTTACCTTAATACCTTTTACTTTACATTTTCATCTGCATTCCAGAACATTCGTCTAATAGACTATGAGAAGTTAATGGATGATTCTGGGAACCGTGTAGTGGCTTTCGGTAAATATGCCGGCGTTGCTGGCATGATCAACATTTTGCACGGTTTGGGATTACGTCTGCTGGCCCTGGGCCACCACACACCTTTTATGGTAAGTACCCGGATTAATATAAAAAATTAAAACAGGTACTTATAAATAAAAACCATAATGTGAGATTTTTGATTTCAATATTATTGACAAACATGACTTCTGCATAAATAAACGATGTTTTTTTGAGTTGCTAACCGGTAATTTAAAAACAAGTAATTTTCTAAACGATTGGAATGGAATTTTCCGTTTCAAAGAATGGAAATATATTTTAAAAATTCAGATGTGTTTTTTATAATACTAGTCAGTAGGTAACGATGATGTTGGATAAAAATATAATATTATTAAACTATGAATTGATTATAAAATGATAAGCAAATGACGAGGATAATAATTGTAAAAGATATCGCAAGCAGCCGTACTTTCAAGTGTTGGTTTCCTAAAAAAATTGTAAATAAAATTATGTACCTAATCGCAATGCTAAGCGTAAATTAGTTATCTAATTTATTGGCATGTTATTTGTTAGTGATTAGGGTGTTATCGATGTTGAATTAAGATAAAAATTAAATAGTAGAATAGAACATGTGCGACTTCAAATTACGCACTGTATGATATTTCCTTAAAAATATGATGGAATTATTCACATTGCATAGATAGTTTCATTATTTTCTAAACTTAATCTGCAACCGAAAGAAATAAAAAATGTATGTGTAGTATAAACTATGGATCATGTAGTTACGTTAAAAAATATAAGTAACTACTTCAAACGGTCCTTTAAACTTTCTCTCCTCCTGAAACGACAAAATATATATTAATATCGTCTAAGTTCTAGGATATGTAAATAATTATCGTGTGCATGTTAAACAAAAAACAAATAAAATATTACCACTAGGTACTATTTATAAACAACTAGCTTTCCGCCCGCGGCTTCGCCCGCGTTTTCAAAGAAAAACCCGTTCCCGTAGGATTTCCGGGATAAAACCTATCCTATGTCCTTTCTCGGGTATCAAAATATCTCTATACCAAATTTCATGCAAATTGGTTCAGTAGTTAAGGCGTGATTGAGTAACAGACAGACAGACAGAGTTACTTTCGCATTTATAATATTAGTATGGATTATTTATTAATAAAATATATTTATATAGCATGTGGGGCCAGCGCACAACTACCGTAGCTCAAGTATGGCTCGCCAGGCGATCCGGGACGCAGGGTATGAAGTGTCTTTGGGTATGATGCCGAAGTCACTGGGACCACTTACCTTCGTCTTCACTGGATCAGGAAATGTGTCTCAAGTAAGTTATCACAGCATTCATAAATTATAATAATCGTAACAGTTATGGTTTTCTTAATTCCTTAAAATCGACTTTATCGGACTTATGTCGGATTAGAAGAAAATATACTACTGGAAAACCTCATAATATAATTACTAACAAACACATTTAATTCATAAACGTATACAGATATGAGATAGTGGGTAGGAATATATGCATGGTAGTTTTAACGTAGGTACTTTATACCTAACTTAGAACAATTTTATAATTTTTACACGCTTTATATTAGCTTCACCTGTATGTTTGTATGTTTGTAACCGACTTCTTTGGGCGCGATTTTGACCAACTTTAAACGGCCAGATTTCGTTCAAACTTTGTAGATTTATTTAGGACCGATGACAAAACACTAATTTGATAAAATAAATAATAGTTAAAAAAAAAAACGCAAACCGCGCACGCGTTTTATAAAAAACCGAACTAAAAGCGTGTTTTTTAGTTTTTTTTAACTATTATTATTATTATTTAGTTAGGAAGTCTTGAGATATCGTAATGCTTAACGAAGATTTTCTATTCAGGGCAGTCAAGAAATATTCCAAGAGCTACCTCACGAATATGTACCACCAGAGATGCTGAGAAAAGTTGCTGAACATGGAAGTAAGTAGCTTAATTTACCATTTTTAATATTCTTGAAGATTACAAAGTAAATTTAAGTGACTTTATTCAAACAAACATTTAAAAGGAATAATAAACAGCTGTAGTTACTAATGGCGTAATTCTTTATCAATAAAAACAAATTAATCGATGATAAAAGTTAATGAATGGAAAATTTCATATAATACGTAGCGTGAAGGATATTCACGAAAATTTTAACTGGTGGTTTACGGTTTTAGCTGAAAACCACATCATACAAAGTAAAAAGCTTCTTATATTGAGTATAAAATGGAAATAGTTAAACAGTCTGAGTTGCAACCTTTTTTGAAGTGAAACTTCTTTATCGGGGTTGGAAAAAAATGTAGTGTAACATTTTTTCGTTACGCATGCATTTTTCCGTTACGCGCCATCTTTTTCTTGTCCCTACCACGCGTGATTCGACGTATGTATTTCTGTAAAGTTGCATATAGTAAATTATTTTTTGAAAAATAAGGTCATAAAGAAGTTTCACTTCTTACGCGTGTACACTAGTACACGCACACATTTTTTTTATGAACACACACGATACACACTCATACTTTCTATATTTTTTGTAATTTGTGAGTTTGTGCAAAATAATAAAATAAACGTTGTCTATATTTTTGTCTAATTAGATTAATTTTTAAGGTCCAAACAAGATCTATGGATGTGAGGTCCGTCGCCGTCACCACTTGGTGAGGAAGAACGGTGGTGGGTACGACGCTCAGGAGTATGAGGAGCATCCCGAACGATACATCTCCATTTTTGCTCAAAAGGTATGAAAATATATTTAAACTTCAATTTTTTAGGCATTTTTGAAAATTCAAAAGAATTTTACCGTGTCGCTTTATTACGAACTACTTTCTCAATAAATAGGATTGAAAATTGTTTTTTTTAGTCGACTTCGTTGCTAAAGCTATGTGTATGTTGGGTTTGTACAAGAAGTGTCTCATATTTTGCTATGATAAATTATTATTAATTGGTAAAAAAATTAAATTATAATTTACAAGTTTCGATGCTAGATGTATACCATGTAATGGTCTACATGTATAATTGAAATAGATTAATGCATATTTAACATTAATTATAAATCAATAATAATATTGTTCTACTAAATTACAGCTTTATACAGTTAGTTTATTGAGTAATAAACGCTTAATTATCATGAAAGGAGGTCATAGAGAGTAATTTGCGTCTTTTCATCGTGCAAATAGTAGAGAAATGTAAATAATGCTGACTTATTAGTATATTATAATATATCGAGCGATTAATACAGTCAATAAGTATACGCAAAAATTTTAATTTTTAATAAATCCGTCAGCCTTTTTGTATTTTTATTTACCTACCCGCATTTTTAACGGACTTCAAAAAAAAGGAGAAGGTTATCAATTCGGCCGGTATATTTTAGTTATAATATTGAGAATAAGCGCAGTTATTTTTGAGTATATTCGTTTATATTTTAACATAATCAAAATGTGAATAATTAAAGTTGTATTCCAGATAGCACCATACACATCAGTTCTAGTGAACTGTATTTACTGGGCCGTGGACAGCCCCAAATTGTTGACCATACCTGATGCGAAGCACCTCTTGCTTCCGACTCACACACCCTGGTTGCCGACTAGTGTTGGTGCCCCGGCTTTACCTCATAGGTTTGTATAATAAATAATAAAAAAAGAGGGTTGCACTCCGGGAGTGCCGGCAGAAGTGAAAACTTGATTATTAACGTTGAGATGTAATTGATATTTTGGAATGGTATCCGTCTTACGCTTTTTCGATCAGGTCACGTATGTTCTGACGCGAGTTTAAGATTTTATAAACATTTTATACCATTTTATACCATTACAGAAAAAGTGCTCAACGCCGCTAAAGAAGTTTTCACTTCATAAATTATAATTAGTATGTAATACTCTGCAGGTGTGGTTTACAAACGATAATCTCAATCTTGCCATGAATATGTTAGGTAACTACAGTCTACCTTACCTACATAGTTTTTCATTTGTCTGAATCATTATGAATATTATATAAAAAATATACAGAGAAGACACCTACATCATATTAAACACACATACCTATTAAATCATATTGATAAATGATTGCTGTTTTTAATATTGCGATAAACGTTGAATTTCTTTATCAGATATTATAAATGAGCTGATTTCTGTTTTTATTTATAACATTTCCCAGTACTTAAATATATATAATACTTTAAAATAAGATTAATGATTAGTATTCATAAATTAAATTAAGCTATCAGAGTATCAAGAGAGTAAAGCAAATTTACGATTTTAGGATTTAAAATGTATTTTTGCTCTACCTTTTTTAATGTAGAGCATTAGTATAGGTATGGTAACGGGTACTAACCTTGGCACCCCCCCAGTGATTGGCACTTTGAGGTTTAATATGCAATTATTAAGGTTCACTGACTAATAACCAAAAATAAAATTTACCAAATAATGCCCTCATTATTTATTGGCAACACTAAATGGTAGTTATGAATTTTAATAACTGGTAACACTGAGAAAAAAAATCTTTTCTGTCATGGTTCCGAGCGCAACAACTATAACGTGATTTTTTAACAAATTTTGCTGATACTGGCTAAGTTTGTAGGTTGTTTTTCTTTGTTACTAGATTAATAAATGATCGGTGTTTTATTTGTACTTGTTAATGAGTTATTATATTACAGTTTTAAAGCAAAATTTGTCATAAAAATCTGTTTATTTTTGAGTTCTTGGGGTGCCAATCACTATGCCCATGTTTGTATGAGAGTACAGTTTTTTGGCACGGGGGCCAATGAATAGATAACGGTTTAACAATTATCGATGTTAGATTTTGGACTTTATAAGACGTGTATTAAAAGTTCTATTCATAAAAAGCCATATTATGGTGATCGTGAGTCTGCATCCAAATTTTGGCAGGGCCAATTATTGTACTTTTAAGGCGATTGGCAGGGCCAATCATTATACTCGTATGGTGCCAATAATTATACCTACTTTTAGTGAGGAGTAGTAGTGATGTGCTACCATTCATGTGATTTATTAGGTAAATAATTATAATAACAATAACAGGCCTTTTTTTTTTTTTTTTTTATAGTGGGGAAATCTTCTTAGATACCCCCGGCTCCCGGGGATGGAGCCGTGGTTATGTCGGATTTCTACCGACTAAAACCCCACTCTGTTCCATCGCGCTGCTTTGGACGGAACTGCGGGAACGGTTACGACTCTACCGCGTGTCCCGCCCAGCAGATGCCCGTTTCCAGGCCCACCACTAGAACCCCCCTCGCTGGCGGCTGCTGGAACGAAGGCTTACGCCACCAACGCGCAGACAATGGATCTTTCCCCGCTCCATCATCCGCGTTCCCCCGAACCCCCGACCCCATCACCGTCCGGCCGGAGGGTGCACGCCGGAAGGTCCTCCGATGTGTGAAATACACGTCGGGGGACCCTCCGGCGCACTTTTATAGAGATTACCTCGCAGCCCCCACCTCACCAGAGGTGGCGGCCCTCGGTCCGGCCCCACGGACCGGATTACGAGTTGGCAGACGGCCGTTTTACAGCGGCCGCCGCCCCACACCTCTCTGCAGGAGTCTCCGCGCGTCATCACAATGACGCGTCGGGATCCCGCCCTCCGCTGCACGGCGTGGCTTGCTAAACCAGCGAGCCCGCCGCGCCGCGACCTCTGGCCGCCATCCACCGCCGCATAAAAGCCGGCTCCTCTCTGGCCCACAAACAGGACCTCTGCCGTTGGGTCAGTCGAGGCTTTGCAACCCCAACTGCCGTTCAGCGCCACCTTTGCCTAGTGGACACGGGGTCCGCCAAGCCACGACCTCTGGCCGCCATCCCACGCCGCACACAGCGGCCGCTGGGCCACACCTAGCCCTGGCCGTCGGGCCGGTCGAATCTCCCCGACTCTAGACCAGCCGTTCAGCCCCATCGCTGGTCCAATTTCGCTTCACTCAGAGGGCCATAACTCTGAGCTACTGAGCCCCTCCGCCGCGACAAGGCCTGGACCGTTGGGGGGAACAATAACAGGCCTGATAGAAAGTAACATTGCCACCTACGCAGAAGGTCCTGGATTTGATTTCTTCATAACAAAATCATGTTGTGACTTGTGTGCTATAACATGTAGGTATAATAATATGTAATTAAAAAAAGGTATTTAATTTAGGTGGTAAACACAATGTTGGATGGTGCTGTGTGAATTAACCCAGATTTTTTTATTATTCAATTCAACAAAGATATTCAAGATAAATCATTTTACATCTTGCATTTTTTTTTCAATCTCTATTAGGGAGAGCGAGAACGTATGCGAGGCGGACCAATCACGAAGCGAGCGGACGCCATTTTCAATTCGATTCTTTATCTGCATGGCTTATAACAGTTAATAGGTACCTAGCTACTATTTGTTGCAGCATTTTATTATTACAATCCTATTCCCAACACTATTTGTTCTCCGTCGTATTGATTGGCATACCACGTGTATAATGATTGACAGTCATTGTACCTTTCACTATGTTAATCACTATACCAACGAGTGCCAATAATAGTGCCCTGGGGACTTTTTCAATATTTGTTTAATTTTATCATGTAAAGTCTTATTAATACAGCTAAATTTTGATTAGAAATGGTTCCTAATATATTTAACAATCAAATGCCATAAAGTGTCGGTCACTATTATAAACGGTTGATTTTATTCAAGCGTTAAAAGTCAGAAAATTGCTCTAGGTGCCAATCATTGTACCTCTTACCCTATTTTTATTTATTCTTGATAAAATAGACTTTAAAATGAGAATATGTACCTATTCCTAAAACTTCTTCTCAATGTTAGATGGCACCATTTCATTTGGTACCAAGATCTATCTCTATTAATAAAAAAAATGTATGCGTGTACTAGAGTACACACGTAAGAAGTGAAACTTCTTTATGACCTTAAAAATGTCACGAGTATGGCGTAACGCACTCATGTCACGCGTACGGCGTAACGCAAATATGTCACGCGTACGGCGTAACGCAAAAATGTTACACTAAATTTTTGTCCAACCCCGATAAAGAAGTTTTACTTCAATAAACTGTTTTTAGAATGCTGGCAATTTGCGACATATCAGCGGACCCGGGTGGTTCTATAGAGTTTATGAACGAATGCACAACCATCGATACGCCTTTCTGTCTATATGATGCTGATAGAAACAAGGATACCAAGAGGTAGAGTATTATTTTATTTTTAAAATCCTAAGAGCCTAGTTGATCAAAATTTTAGACTTTACATCTTTATGGACAACGCTTTAAGGTTATTTAGATTTTTTTAGATCTTTCATCAACGTTTTTCCTTGTGTTTCAGACTTTCGTACGAAATCTCTCTTTTCTTTAACGCGATATAGAAATTAATAATAGATTTACTCGTTTATTCTGTTTTTACAGTTTCAAAGGTCCAGGCGTTCTAGTATGTTCCATTGATAACATGCCCACACAATTACCGAGGGAGTCTACAGATTTCTTCGGAGACTTACTGTACCCATATGCTGAAGACATCATGAGCTCGGATGCGTCACGACCACTGGAGGAACATAGCTTCTCGCAAGTTGTACAAGGCGTAAGTCATATGATTTTCTTTATTTATTTCAAGATGTTTTTGAAATGTCATGCATTTTAAAGTGAAACTTTTATTACATCGTCTCAAACTTTTTGGTCTGTGTAGCGCATGTCGCGTGACGGTCGGCTGCCGAGTAGGTATAAAGCAGTGTTCGGAATCATTATCGTACAAATACGATAATTTTGTGCCTAAGTTTCACTTTTACCGTGGTTTCATATAACCAAACAAATTTTTTTTTGTATCATTTTTCCTTACTTCATTTTTTATTTTTATACAGTAGGTACTTTTGAGGACATAAATTTTATTTTACTTATAGTAAAATCACATTTATATAATTGAAGAAGTTTTTATTTTATACTGGATGTTTTTTTAGTTGCTTAAAAATATGCCTCCATAGCGTTATTTGTTAACTTTTGATAATGAGATACTTATCTACACCATTTATTATTATGATCATTAAAATATGAATTTATAAAAATTAGTATGTTTTAAAATTGCATATATTCCGTAAGATTATATCCTAGATCCAGTCCAGTAAATATTTGTAATCTAACGCAGAACGCTACATTGCGTTCAAAATTAGATCGTAATTAATGGAACATTTTGAACAATAGATATGCATTCTTGCGTTGTTTGTCGAGAAATGTTATTGTTGTAATAACAAGTTTATCATATTAATAATAAAAGATAACTTGCCCTGAATACTTTCACCCGATAAGCGAAGCGTGATTGACATTCGGCAATGTGTAATCTTTGTTGATTGTGATTTGATGTACTAAATTATGTTCAAGTAACTAATTATGCTTTAATTTTGTTCCACTGTTTTGTTTATTTATGGGATTATCAACTATCGAATGTGGTGTAGCAGGTAATTTGTATACCTAATTTCGCTTTTACAAACGCCACGGGCGCGGGCGTTGTCAGTTTAGGAATAATCGCAGTTTGAAATTATCCCCACTATCTTTGAATTTTGTCTAATCTTGGAAATTTGATTACATATTTGAATCTCTTTATACGTGGTGGGTACTTAGATAGTAGATACCAATAGGCAAATAAAATTAGCCATTTAAATTTTAAAAAAAGTAGTTATTAAATGGAAGATAATAAATATTTGCATTGTTATGACTTCACATAATTATCAATACTCAGTCTATATCATTTATATTTATAATCGTAATCAAACATTTCAGGCAATTATCACGAGCAACGGTCGGCTAACTCCATCGTTCGAGTATATCAACGAATTGAGGATGTCTAATAAGTGAGTGATATTTTTTTAATACTTAAATAAACAAAAATAAAAGTTGTGGTAGCAAAGCCTTTTAAGTGCAACGTTTTTTCGTTCTAACGGACAAACGCCGGTTCAACTGACCAAAGTTATTTACGTGCAAACTGTTGTTTATACAGGATGTCCCACTATTGGTATACTATGCGCAAAGGGACTTGTAGTTTTGCATACACTGATCACGTAAAAAATACTTAAACAACAAAATTACATAAAAAAATTGCTAAATTTTTCCTGAAAATCCATGTTTTCTTCTCTAGCTTCGCGCAGCCGGCATATAACCCTTCGCTAATGTGAGCATTTTTTCTATGAAAACATAATCTTAAACGATAGGTCACGTGCTAGTAGCAAAGCTGGGCGAGTTGCTTGTTACAGGTATACACATAGAGTTTTAAGAATTCATCTATTTGAAAAAAAACTGCGTCTGGAATTTTATAAATATTTTTTACGTACTCAGCGTATGCAAAACTATAACCTCCTTTGAGCTTAGTATACCAACAGTGGGACACCCTGTATAATTTCAATTTGGCTGTATCCGTATTTCACAACACACAACGAAGCGGACGGTGTCTAAATGATTAAGTTGTATCAAAATATTTACAGCCGTTCCCGTCACAAAGTGGAGGGCCATGACCAACAAGCACCAATAACAATTTTGGGCAGTGGGCTTGTGTCCGCTCCAGTTGTGGAATACCTGGCTAGAGACAAGAATGTTGCAGTCACTATTGGTAAGACTTGACTGAGAAAATACGATTCTTATTAATAGATGATCAATTTTGCATTTTGTATTTTTTTAAGCAATAAACAGCATCTGAAAGCCAGGCCATCAGATCTTATATTAGCTAGCCGTATATTTACAAATACGTTTTTTCTTAATTTATTCCAGCATCCCAATTCAAAGAAAGCCAGGCCATCAGACCTTATATAAGCTAGCCGTATATTTTCAAACACGTTTTTTCTTAACACGTTCACTGCGGCACCTAAAATGCCAAACTTACCGTTGTTGCGGCATGTCTTCCATACTTCACATCGGCAAGTTCACCACTGTGCGTCATGAGCCATTTTTATCACATCGCACCTTCTGACTTTGAAGGTTAATAATTTCATGAAATTTCAAGATATTTCAATTTTTTTTTTCAGATAATAGTATATATAGTCTAGTATATACCGCATAAATAGCTTTTAGTTTGACCCAATAGTTTAAAAGATATGAGGGAAAATGTAAACCCTTGATTTTGTGAAAAATTATTTGCCATCCCGCACTGCGTTGATACGGCATGGTCCGGGAGCCAGCAGCAGATTTTATGACCAAGTTCCTCTCAAGCGGTAATTAGTAAAATGCATCAAAGTATAGTATTATGAAGCCTCGTGAACGTCAGCTGGAGCTCGGTTGGGGGGAAGAGCGGTTGTAGCCTCCCGTATCAGCTGACGGTTTTTCCACCAAGATACAGCCAGCTGACATATATATTTATCCACAGTTACATATAAGCTATCATCAGGTAAATTTTTGTTTGAGAGGAAATAACGGAAAATAAATTTTTCTTTAAATTTAACTTTCATGTTCGAGACACCAGCTGACGTATAATACACCATGTTGTAACCAGCTGACTATTTTTTTTCGTTGAGATATTGGGTTAGCTACAATTTGACAAATTTTTAGCTGAGAGGAAATGAATGAATGAATGTATTTTTTTTCCTATGTGCGTGGGAGGCTACAACCGCTCACCCCCCCAACCGAGCGCCAGCTGACGTTCACGAGGCTTTATAATACTATACTCTCATGCGTCTGACGAATTATCTCTTGAGAGGAAATAGTTAACCAAATTTGCACCTGGCTCCCTAACCAGCATGTTTACAGTAATAGCGATGGGAAACACTGTAAAATAAAACATCGATATCGATATAAATCAATTTTGTATATTTCAGTCTGTTTGTTAACAGATAACGAGATCGTCGATACAAAAAAAACACATATATATAAAACAAGGTACTTGATAGAGTACTATCAGGAAATTGTTCAGTAACTTTTGTTTTAATTTGTTCAGTAACTTTTGTTTTAATGTTTTATATTATTTTCACAACTGTCATAACATTTTTGCATTTATGCTACGAAATAAAAGAAAGTAAAAAAACTAAAGCCTCCAAGGTATCATTGTCATTTAAAAAAACTCAAAAGAAAAGTGCTTCGGTCCTGGTGCATCACTATGCGAGACACACACGCGGCGCGCTCGCAGTACAGTGCGGCATGAGGTGCTTGTCCATGGCAAAATATTTGACATGCCGCACACAAAAGAAACGGTTTCTTTTCTATGCCTTGTGTCTATATTTTGCCATACGATTTTTAAACGAAATTGAGTCCTACTTCAAACTGTGATTACAAAAACATATTTGTCTCTTTTCTAGTCATTGATTAACATATAAAAAACCTCTCCGCACCACGGTGAAAACTGCGATTTCACCGTGGTGTAGTCGCTGATGGCCCGATACTGGACATGCCGCAGTGAACGTGTTAATTTATTCCAGCATCCCAATTCAAAGAAAGCCAGGCCATCAGACCTTATATTAGCTAGCCGTAACAAACACGTTTTTTGAAGTGAAAACTTCTTTAGCGGCGTTGAGCACTTTTTCTGTAATGGGTATAAAATCTTAAACTTGCGTCAGGACACGCAACCTGATCGAAAAAGCGTAAGACGGATACCATTCCAAAATATTAAACATGCTCAACGTATTAAAGTTTTCAATTCTGCCGGCACTCCCGGAGTGCAACCTGTCTTTTTTTTTGACGTGATAACGTTTTTAAAATCGTGATCGGGTGACATGTTCAGAAACTTGTGTCACGCCAAAACCTCACGAGCGCGATCGCAGGTATAACGAGAGAGAGACGGACCGATCTCCCGTCTCATCTCGAGCGCTGCCACCAATAAGACGTTATCACGTAAACATCTCGATCGTAAACCTACTTTACAAACAACCAATTTTTTTTATTTATTCCAGCATCCCAATTCAAAGAAGAAGCGGACGCGCTAGCCGAGAAGTACGGCGTCCGATCTGAGTACCTGCAAGCGAACGACGAGAGCGCGCTGCAGGCGATCGCGGGCAAGTCCCGCGTGGTGGTGTCGCTGCTGCCGTACGAGCTGCACGGGGCGGTGGCGCGCGCGTGTGTGGCGGCCGGCGCGCACCTCGTCACCGCGTCCTACGTGCGCCCCGAGGTGCAGGAGCTGCACGACACGTGAGTGTGATGTAGTTATTAATATGGAAGCGACTAGAAGCTAATAACGGACGCACGCTACGGCTTGACGAACATCTATCTTTTTAATTCTGTTCTCTTCACCGGGAGAACTCCGCAGACGTGGAGCAAAAGCATTGTCATATTATTTTTCAAAAAGGGCAATAAAACCCTTTTGAAAAACTACAGACCTATATCGCTTTTGAGCCACGTCTATAAGTTGTTTTCTAGGGTAATCACAAACCGCCTTGCGCGCCGCCTCGATGAATTTCAGCGTCCGGAGCAGGCCGGGTTTCGAAGTGGTTATAGCACCATAGACCACATCTTCACAGTGCGGCAGATTGTGCAGAAGACAGAGGAGTACAATCAGCCCCTGTGCATTGCTTTTGTGGACTATGAGAAGGCTTTTGACTGCATCGAGACCTGGTCTGTTTTGGAATCCTTGCAGCGATGTCAAGTTGACTGGCGATATATACAAGTGTTGAGATCCCTCTACAATGCTGCTACACTAACTGTCCAAATCCAACATCAGCAACTAACCATATCCCTCTACGGCGAGGAGTGAGGCAGGGTGATGTTATCTCACCGAAACTATTCACTACCGCGTTAGAGGATATGTTTAAGACGCTGAACTGGACAGAAAGAGGCGTAAACATCAATGGCAATAAAATCTCACACTTGCGATTTGCTGATGATATCGTCATCATGGCTGAATCGCTGCAGGAACTTCAACTTATGCTGAATGACCTTGCTGAATCCTCCCAACGAATCGGTCTCCGCATGAACACTGATAAGACTAAGATCATGATCAACGATCGCATTACACCGGAGCCGATCACTACTCAGGGAGTCATTCTTGAAGTTGTTCCAGAATATGTATACCTAGGGCAAACGCTACAACTAGGTAAGAACAACTTTGAGAAAGAAATTAGCAGGAGAGTACAATTAGGGTGGGCAGCGTTTGGGAAACTGCGTGGGGTCTTATTATCGTCAATCCCACAATGCCTAAAGACAAAAGTCTTCAATCAGTGCGTCCTACCTGTCATGACATACGGAGCCGAGACGTGGACACTCACAGTGCGGCTAGTCCACCAACTTAAAGTCGCTCAGCGTGCTATGGAGAGAGCTATGCTCGGTATTTCTCTGCGGGATCAAATCCGAAACGAAGTCATTCGCCAGAGAACAAAGGTTACCGACATAGCTCAGTGAATTAGCAGGCTGAAGTGGCAGTGGGCTGGCTACATTTGTCGCCGAACGGATAACCGTTGGGGCAAACGCGTTGTAGAGTGGAGACCGCGACTCGGCAAACGTAGTGTAGGACGCCCTGTAGCAAGGTGGAGCGACGATATACGCAAGATTGCTGGTACAGAATGGCGGCGAACAGCTGAAGACCGAGCCAAATGGCGTGCCTTAGGAGAGGCCTATGTCCAACAGTGGACGGAGAAAGGCTGAAGAGAGAGAGAGAGAGACTAGAAGCTTGGTGCATCAGCAGAAAGTACAGCACACCAAGCCGATCGCAAGAAGCATCGTATTCTCTTTCCTTACACAGCAAGGATATAATATATTATGGCCACCTTCCGATTTCATCATCAAATCTGCGCACTGCCGCTCCAATCGCTTCAAAGAGGGTCCACTGAAAATCAGTGTTGCAACAGCTGCGTTGCAATTTATGCTGAGTGGCTACCATTTTGGCTCCACTTCTTAATTTTATATCTTTTAATTTAGTTATACATATATATATTTTTTAATTTTACTGTGTTTGAATTGTATTGTCTTAATCTAATTGTATTGTTTGCGTGTTATTTTTTGTGGAGTCAAATAAATGATCTTTCTTTCTTTCTTTCTTTCAAATCAGCTCTGTCATGATAATTTTTCATCGGTATCCAATTTACATACGTATACAAAATTTCAGCTCAATCAGTAACCGGGAAGTGAATTAAAGCTACTTGCTAGATTTTCAATTCAGTCATCGAGATCAGACAAAAATGCTCATAAAATAAAAACTACTGGGCCTACCCGAATCAAATTTTTATGGGATCAATTCGAAACCATTCCGCATCAAACAAAAAAAGAACCACGTAAATCAGTTCAGAAACCTCGGCGTAATTGGTGTACATACACAAAAAAATACACCGGCTGAATTCCTCCTTTTTTTTGAAGTCAGTTAAAAATAGATGACGACGATGACAGTGAGGGCACAGACTACGGCAACTGCAAGTCTAGTACTGTAGAACATAACACACTTTGAGAAAAAAATTAATTGAATAAAAATTCATAAGTCTGCTAATGTAGCTTTTGGAATTAATTTTTTGATGAATAATTCACAGGTTCAATTTAGATAAAAACAATGATAATGATGTTGATAGGAGATTTAAGCTGAGCTATTGAAAGTCAATTTAATAAAATTGTTTCAGTGCCAAAGATGCTGGCGTTACCCTTCTCAATGAAATTGGTCTAGACCCAGGCATCGACCATCTCTTAGCCCTCGAATGTATCCACAACGTGCAATCAAATGGCGGCAGAATCGATTCCTTCGTTTCGTATTGCGGTGGTACGTATTGGGATATTGATTTGATTTTTAAAGTATAAACTTCTGATTTGTATCGATTTGAGCACTTTTTGTTCTAAAAATTATTAATTCTGAATAACTTTTTAAGGACTTAACCCAGAGAGGAAAAAAGTGATCTGATGAAAATGATATAAAGCATTTTTCGTTAATGTTTTTCCAACATATATAATTTGTCTTATTAAAATGCCCTTCGTTGAAATGAAATATGAAAATTTATTTATTGTTTATGTTTGTTCTAGGTCTACCAGCACCAGAGTTCAGTGACAATGCTCTGAGGTACAAATTTTCATGGAATCCCCGCGGAGTCCTTCTCAACACCATATCAGCAGCTAAATACCTTAGCAGAGGACAGGTAACTATAACGATTATTATTTTACACGCTTTATATTAGCTTCACCTGTATGTTTGTATGTTTGTAACCGACTTCTTTGAGCGCGATTTTGACCCACTTTAAATGGCCAGATTTCGTTCAAACTTTCGATAAATTTTTTTCGGTCCTCAATAAATTTTTTTCGATTTATTGAGGACCGATGACAATACACTAATTTGATAAAATTATTCCATTTTTTAGTTCGGTTTCTATAAAAAGCGTGTTTTTTAGTTTTTTTAAACTATTATTATTTAAGCTATTGCCTAGCTTCTATCGCGGGCCTTGAGCGCGGGGACCGAATCGAGAAATTCCGTAACGAAAAAACCTTACGCTCCCCACTCCGACGGGCGCGGAGGTGTGGCTTGAAGGCATAGCATGCAATAGCTTTACCGCGGCAGTCCTCGAGTGCCACACGTCTTTTACTCTACTTTTGAATCAAATAACTATCCTATATATATAACTGTTTGCTATCAGCTATAATTCAATCGAAACTTAAAATTGTTGCGTTTTGATTGTCTAATTCGAATGCATTTCAACCAATGTATATTTTTCAAATGTACAATGCGAAGTAATATTTTTATATCTATAGAGAAATAAAAAAGATATTGTTTTTAGATTGTAGAAGTACTAAGCGGTGGTGAGCTAATGTCCGTAGCTCGTGAATTAGACTTCTTACCCGGCTTCGCTTTCGAGGGATTCCCCAACAGAGACAGCACTAAATACTCCTCATTATACGGAATTGAAGACGCACACACTATGTTCAGAGGAACTTTGAGATACAAAGGTGAGAAAATTATTATTTTCTTTGTAAGATTGTTTTCTGTGAATGATGGACATGATTTTCAGATTGAATAAAATATTTTTTTTAAGTAAAACAATACTTTAATGAAAGTTTCTTATAATTGTCATAGGGCATAGGCAATTACGTTATGATATATATTTTATGTTATTGATAAAATATAAACCATTTATTTTTTACAGGTTTCGCGGAAACAATTAAAGCAATGCAACTATTCGGCTTCGTAGACCCAAATCCCCACCCTTCCCTCCACCCTGAAGGACCTCAAATTACTTGGGTAAGTGTTAATTAGTAAATTCTTGCTTTTATTTTAATTGCGTTTAACTTAATAGCCTTTTCTATTAGAAGAATCCGCCTATAATTTACTAGCGGTCCGCCCCGGCTTCGCCCTTGGTACCTACATGTTTCAACTATCCTATCTCTCAAGTTGGATCGAACTGCACATGGTGTGCGAATTTTATTATAATCGGTTAAGTGGTTTAGGAGTCCATTGAGGACAAACATTGTGACACGAGATTTATATATATATAATTTATAATTTCTTTTATAGCGCCAATTTGCCTGCGAACTTCTCGGTCTGATGGACAGTTCGATCTTCTACGAGAACTTAAAGCAGCGGCTAGTGGAGAGAATCGGAGCCACGGGGGCTCAAGCGATCGAGTCTCTGGGCTTACTGGGCGACGAGCTGGTGGTCAAGTGTGGCTCACCGCTTGACACTATAAGCCATTATCTTAGCAAGCGATTGCGGCTTGGTAAGTTCTGGGAACCTGAATTTGCAATTTTTGACGTGATAACGTCTTTAAAATCGTTTTAGTCGGGTGACATGTTCAGAAACTTGTGTCACACCAAAACCTCACGAGCGCGATCGCAGGTATAACGAGAGAGAGACGGACCGATCTCCCGTCTCATCTCGAGCGCTGCCACCAATAAGACGTTAGCACGTAAACAACTCGATCGTAAACCTACTTTACAAACAACCAATTTTTTGCCTAAATAATCATTTTTCTGGCTAGTAATTAGCCAAAAAACTGATTATATTGGCAGAAATTTAAAGTTTTTCTACTTGGGTGATCTTAAATTTGGGCACGCTCATAAAATATTTTGTCAGTATATAGTTAGAATATTTTTTGCTTAGTCATCCAAGTTATCATAACGATAACCTTTGGTGTATTTTTGCTTGAGGATGTTTTGAATATTTAAATACACGAGTTGCCGATTAATGATCTTCAAGTGGATACTGTAAACGTGGTAAATTCAAACAGTAGGTACTAGTACCTATTCGATAGTTATTATTAAGTACATATTTTGTTTGTAATATATTGTAGGTATACTAGCTTTCCACCCACAGCTTCGCCCGCGCAGTCAAAGAAAAACCCGCATAGTTCCGGTTCCCGTGGGATTTCCGGGATAAAACCTATCCTATTTCCCGGGGTAGCCTATTCTCGGGTATCAAAATATCTCCATACCAAATTTCATGAAAATTGGTTCAGTAGTTAAGGCGTGATTGAGTAACAGACAGACAGACAGAGTTACTTTCGCATTTATAATATTAATATGTATATGGGTGATTATACAAAAATGGGGTAACTTTTGAGGATATTTTGTTTACTATATTTTTTATATCAGATTGTTACAAATTAGGGTGTATATGTTAGCTAATCTAATGAATATATTGTTCCGAATCGGGCCAGCCAGTTTTTTAAGTAGATTGTGAGATATTTTAAATTTTCTGAAATTGGCCTCC
The DNA here is from genome assembly GCF_061535395.1 of Colias eurytheme. NCBI lineage: Eukaryota > Metazoa > Arthropoda > Insecta > Lepidoptera > Pieridae > Colias > Colias eurytheme. Next base: position 3,803,422 of record NC_142983.1, read on the forward strand.
AGGGGACTGACGAGGCTAACATGATACTGATAAAAAACACAATTTTGTAATATTCTTAAAGAAATTGAATGAAAATTACTACAAATCTCTCAGTTTTAATAATGGCACATGTCTTTTAAGTATTAAAATCACTTAGTTACGTTTAAAAATGATAATTAATAATATGTGATACTGGGAAAAAACAATGTCTCAAGTTTCAAAACAGCCTTCTGACATTTAACGCTACGTGAATATTCTTACTCTCTTACTTAACTTTTTCTACTTTGACTTAGTTTTAATTGATATTTCAAGTAATTCACAAACAATAGAAACAAAAAACGGCCAAGTGCGAGTTGGAGTCCTAAAAAACCTATTTTTTATTATGTTTGTAACTAAAAATTTACACTTTTAGCAATTTTTCCTTATCTGTGTTATAAAGACGTTGCTATTTTCCAAGTAGAAGTAAACTATATAGCAGTTTATAGTAGACTGTATACACTGCAAGCATCCTGTGTGTTTTTTTATTCCCTTGCGAATATTTAATTTTGCGGAAATTTGCAGTATTAACGGATGTAGGTATCTTTTGATTGCGTTGCGTTATAAGTTTGATTTTTTTACAGCCCCAAGGGTTCTTAATCTTGAGTATCCAATATAAATTTCAGATTGATACCTCCACGCGTTCCAAAAAAAACGTCTTAACAGACAAACGGTCAACAAAGTGATCCTATAAAGGTTCTGTTTTTTCCTTTTGAGGTTCGGAGCCCTAAAAATCTACCAATATTTATGTTAAAAGTACTAATTATAGTAAAATTAAAAACCAAAGTCTCGAATGAAAGTCTCATCTGAGTTTTCATAAGAGCCCCTTGACATTTTTATAATGTTATTAAGTATATTAATTAACTTTTATGTTATTATGAGGTAATTTTACTTCACAGTAATATACGTATACGTATTTATCTGATAAATATAAAAAGCTATGCCCTGAAAGCATCAAAATCAATAAATAAAATAAGATCTTTTTTAATAAAATTATTAGTAGTTTGTTTCAATAGCTCTTTTCTTTGCTACTTTTTCTTAAATGTTTTTTCCCTAGTCAAATTCAGGTTCTTTTAGAGTGGCGCATGATGTTTTAAACTGAAATATAAAATAGAAATTTATACCAATAGCAATCAAGATAAAAGTTCTCAAAAACGACAGAATCATCAGTACTATGGGGTCGCGTCAGTCCTCTGGCACGATATCTGACAAAGGACTGATGCCAGCGGATTGATGAAAAGGGACTTAATATGAGGTTATAATCACAAATTATGTTTTTTTGCCTAATTTCTAATATCAACAAACTATATTTTTACAAATCATAGTTAACCATTTATAAATGAAAATAAAAATCGGATTAACAATAAAATAACGACTCAACATAGGACTGAAATGTTGACTGGCGCAGCAAGATTTTAGAGGACAAACACAACCCTAGCGCTGGTACAGTTATGACGGCCGTCAAAATATGCGGTGCACAAGTAACTTCATTACCAACATTAATACTTAGACAGGGATTTGACCTCGACTTGGTGATATTTAGCGAGAATTTCGAATTTAAAAAACACACAACGGACTGACTAGTGAAAACGATGACAAAGTTTAATTTTATTTTTTAAATAAAATGGAAAACATTGCGTTATGAAATTTGTAGTATATAATACTATGTACATCAAAGATTGTAGTGTTTTTGTAAGTTTTCTTAAATCGATGATAATGTTTAAACGATAGTCACTTGATTGTTGGTTTTCGGAGTTGTGACATGCCAAAGTACTGACATTTGAGGTATTAATTTATTTTTTTTATTCATTTGTATTTTAAATAAAGAAGTGAAATTGAGTGACCAAATAAAGAACGCTTCATTGTTTTAAAATAGATTGTTATTTGAATAAAATATAATAAGACTTTGTTTAAATTGGCTGATGACATCGAGTTACCCCATTTTTGTATAATCACCCATATATTAATATATTGTATATAATAGAAAAAGACGAAACGGACCTCGTCGTACTCCGTCACGAGATCGGTGTGACGTGGAGTGACGGGCGACGCGAGAGACGCGAGGTGACGCTGACAGCGCGTGGAGACGAGCAGCACACGGCCATGGCGCGCACTGTTGGACTACCTACCGCTATCGCCGCCAAAATGGTGCTAGATGGTGAGAGAAACACACACACTCATTGCACGCACACACACTCACTGCACACATACACACACAAACACGCATAATCTGCACCATGCTACCACATGCTACTCTACAATGGTAGTGTGACCTGAATACACACACACACACACACACGCACAATCTGCACCATGCTGTAGTCTATATTACGCGCGTACAACGTCAAGGCGTGCAAGATTGTACGTAGCGAAGAGATCACCTGCTCAATGCACATATTATGTACCTATGTGATTCTAGTGCCGTACGTATTGCATACGGCACTAGAATCTTTAAAACGGCATATAATTCAAATACTACTAACTACTGCTATTCACAACTACTCAAATATTCTATGGTACAGGACCTACTTATTTTAAAATTTTTTCTTGCTTAAACTTAGGTTTGAAAAATATCTAATATTGTATGTATAAATGTTTGTTTATAAGGTTCTAAATTTCATGCGGTGTATTTATTTTTTATTTCGTATTACAGGTGAAATTCAAGAACGCGGTGTCGTCCTACCATTCGCGCCAGTTGTGTACAAATCACTTTTATCAAGACTGCGCTCCGACGGAATTACTGCTAGGGAAGTGTGTAGACCACTTAATTAAAATTATTCGAAATTTAATAGAAAAATATAAAACAATGTCAAATCATAGAATATATTCTGATTTGTAATTTTAATTAATTTATTGTTCTCACTATATAAATAGAACTGGCTATAACCCTTATTGTTGAGTGTCTAGGAATAAAGAAAATCCCCTTTGCAATCTAAAATCGAATTTAATGATATAGTTGCACACTTGTATGAGAATAACGCGAACGTGACAAATTTAGGAAATAAATATCTACCGAAAATTTAATAAAATTTTGTAATAATTAGTTAAGTAGGTAACTATAAGATTTTAATAATTTATTTTTTCAAAGTATTTTTATATGAGATTTTTATATTTTATTATTAGGACCTAGATAGGTTTAAGCCATTCGGTACATATACATACATATATGTACCAAAATTTGCAATGTCCATTGCAGATAAATATTTTGATCGTGTAAATAATGTATTGGATATACTTACTCACATGTATTATTATGAATGTGTTTATGTAAGATAAACTTTAGGTTAAGATTGATGCCAATAAATATAATAAAGTTTGTTCTAAGAGGGTGTTTTATTTTGTTTACTCATCTATGTACTATTGTTATCTTTCGGGTACGTAGTTTACTTAAACCCCCTTAAAAAGTTCTTCGGTTCCATTTACTAAAACGAGAAAAGCGTTTAAATTCATATTTTTTAAATAACACATAATATAAAATGCAATAAAATATGACTATTGTATGTAGCATCCGTCCCGGATTGGCGTGAAAGGATGCGGGTTCGAGTCCCGCCTCGTGATCGAATTTTTTCTATTCTTTATAAATTTAAATGACTATTGTATCCCAAATTTTTTTTAAGAAATTTGTATTTTCTGCGTTGTCTTCCATGATTATTACTATAATTTTGATTGTTTTCTCTATTTTTTTTATTTGCATTTAATCAGTTGAACACGAAACTTTTTAATCAACCATAGATTGATTGCTAATATGCCGAATAGATAATTTGACAGAAAAAAACTCAACAAAAGTTTTTGATTTCAGCAAGGCATCCGTTGAAATGAAAATATTGATATGCAGTAATGTCATCTGGAAGAAAAAGGTTTGACATGTTTGTCATTCAAATATCATTTTTTTGCTAACCTAAAATGTTTTATCAAATGACTTGATTTTGCTATTTTTTGATAATTTTTCACGGTATTTTTTATAAATTTATGAAGCTAAATCCTTATTGTGTCGAAACGCGTGCAATATCTTTTTTGAGTTTTTTTTAATGAGCGACAACTTTTAATGATGACTATACGCTAAAGCCTTGTAAAATGGAAAACGACCCGAATAACACTGTAAGTAGTTTGTGGATGATGTCGATATCACTACGTTATGGAAATTTGTTGTGTCTAAGTTATTTAGCGATACTTAAACTGAGTGTTGTTTTTGTCTAAATTCTCTCTAAACTCTTGAATGATAGGACAAAATAAACAAGATCAAGTTAATATTTGAATATATAATTGCATCAAAAAATAAAGTATGATTGTGCCGTAATAGTTCATGGATGAAAAAACCATATATTATGTACCTATAAACAATATTTACAAAAAATATGGTACTATTAGGTACATAGAGATAGTATGTACTAGTACATATATCTCGATGATTAGGTATTATAATTTAAATATTATTAACGTACTGCAAAAGAAGACTATTGGACGATACTCATGTAGTCGTGTCTGGTAGTGAGTTCGTAGTTACTCATTGCCCATAGGATCCCAACACCTGCACCATATCAATGACTCTATATATATCATAGCACCATATACAAACATAACACACATATCCGTAATACAAATTATAATAGTAATAACTGTACGCTAAAGCAGCAAACAGCGGGTCGCGAGACTGGACTGTGGCGGCAATGCAAGCGCGGCACTGCTTGCGCAAGTGCCTGCACACAACACGCATACAATACTTATACATATCTTCAATGTAAAGCATGATGGTAAAAATCGTATCGTAAAGCAGCAAACAGCGGGTCGCGAGACTGGACGATGCATGTCCGTGGCGGCGATGCAGGCGCTGCACCGCTTGCGCGAGTGCCGGCTGCTGTGCGACGCGATCGTGCGAGCGGACGACGGCGCGGCCTTCCCCGTCCATCGCGCCATACTGTCGGCCTGCAGCCCTTACTTCTTGTTAGTTTATACCTGCATACATTCTTTTTTTATTTAAAAGTTTCTGAAATTTAAAATACCTCTATAAAAAATTAAGCGAGAAAAGATGGGTCTAGTCACTATTGTTGATATAAGAGATTAGAGAGAGGGAATTACAGTGTTGTTAATAACCCATGCTACCAGAACTCAAACTCAAACCTAAATCACACCAAATTTTATTAGGTTTAAAGTCCAGAACATTTGTTTGCAAAACACCTTGATAAGAAAGTTTGACTTTTTCTGGATCTCTGTCATTTGACCTCAAGAAAATTTATCGAAAAGTTTATGTTGAAGAAAAGTAAATAGGCAATGCTATAATTAAATCTGACGATATCACGTTATATTAAAGAAAAAAATATTTACTGTTAGAGGGCACGATGGAATGAACATTTAATCGGTTCAGATAACCTTACTTGAGTGAATTATACAATATTTAGATCAGTACTATTGAAATTACCTAGTTCTGAATTGAAATGACGTAGGACGTAGGTAATAAATTTTGACCAAATGCCTAATCTGTTTACGCTATACAAGATAACTTAAAACATCAATATCATATTTTAGTTTGATTCATACCCCAAAAAAAATTATAACTCAAAATACACATTTATGTCATACTAGAGGTGGCCCCGGCTTCGCCCGTGGTACATATTTTGCAATAAAAGGTAGCCTATGTCCTTTCTCAGGTATCAAAATATCTCCATACTAAATTTCATGCAAATTGGTTCAGTAGTTTAGGCGTGATTGAGTAACAGACAGACAGACAGAGTTACTTTCGCATTTATAATATTAGTATGGATTAGATACCTAAACATTGTTATGATAATATAATTAATATGATATTATATCCCCTTTGACTATTTTTTGTAAATAAAGAACATTAATGAAAATAAAATCTGATAGTAGATAGGCTCTGTCTTCAGCGGCTCTACGTATATTTATTTGGATATTATTGAAATGTTCTTCACTGAGACATTCTGTTGCATTATCGTTCTCATGTAAGGGCAATTTTACAAAGATATTTGCATACAGCATAGTTCTATAAAATTTGCTTTTGTTCATTCCACCAGGGCCCTCTTTACAACAACGCTGCATTCCCGCGAGCAAAGCGATGTGCTGATATCCGGTGTACGTTCCGAAATACTGCTATTGCTGATTGAGTACGCGTACCTTCGCCGCATCGATGTCACGGACACCAATGTGCACGAGCTGCTGATGACCGCTGACTACCTGGCCTTTCTCGGAGTACTGCAATTGTGCTGTGATCACCTGAGGACCTCGCTGAACCCGAAAAACTGTCTTGGTATCATGATGTTTGCGAGGTACAGGATTATTGAAGTAACAATATTAGAATAGAGATATATAGGATTGTTTTTTATCTGGCTATCAAGATGATTAGATGATGCTGTCTTAGGCAATTTTGTTTCTTTTTTAATGATAGTAGGTATATTTTGTAACATCGTGTGATAATAAAGAAAAATTTAAATTTTCGTTTTATTTTAAACATTCGAATTTTGTGGGTTAAGTTATGTTTATAAGTTCTAAATGAAAATAATCATCTGTAACATGAATAAAATGTCTCAAAACACTCTTAATTCAAAACAAAAGACATTTCAGACGCGTGTTCTGCTACAAGCTAGAAGCCGACGCCCGACGCTATTTGCTGCGTTACTTCGTCACTGTTGCCACACAAAGCGATGAGTTCCTACATCTGCCACTCGATGAGTTGAACAGCATCATACTTGAGGATGAATTGAACGTGAAAAGCGAAGAGGCAGTATGGGAATCGGTTCTGCGTTGGGTCAATTACGAACGGGACGCGCGCTGGCAGCACACTGTCAAACTTATGGGCAGTATTCGACTTGGGTTACTGGATACGCAAGTAAGGGGCTTTTACGTGAGATGAATACTCATTTTGAAAAAAAAATTGTTAGGCAGTTTCACGACAAGAAAACTAAGAAATGTAGAGCTAAGCGTCCATAAACTTTATTAAACTGTTTATGACCTCTTTGTGTTCCACCCATTGAATCTACGAGATAGAAGTTATAAACAACCAAACTAATTCAAAATTTTACACAGTTCTTCCTGGAAAATGTCAAAGATCATCCGTACGTGACGGGAAACGAAAACTCGCGCCCTATCATCATCGAAACCCTGAAATTTCTATATGATTTGGAAATGATTGCGCAGAGAGATGGGGAGGTGGCCACTCCAGAGATAGCACGACCTAGAGTGCCACATGAGGTATAATTATCCACAAATATTGCAGTTGATTTGATATACTTATTAGTTAACATTGTGCTAAAAATTGGAAGTGCTCAGTTGGGAATACCTGGTATAGAGCTCCATAGCTGAACGATTTTGTTGAATAATTTCATTATTCAACAACAAATCGTTGCTGTAAGATTTGAATTTTATACATGACGACGGATAAGAAGTTCAATACATATCCATTATAACATTTGATCCTAATAACATCAAACATCGCATAAATAATTGATTATATTTGAAAACACGATTTTAAACAATATCATTGGTACGTAAGTATGATAGGAAAGTGATAATAAATTAAAATGAAACAGAAACTGAAATCGAATAGTGTTCAGATTATGAAAATAATAAGGTAACAATTAATCCTATCATATTATGCTAGGTTCTATTTGCGATTGGCGGATGGAGCGGAGGTTCACCAACAGCTTTTATTGAAACTTACGACACGCGAGCTGATCGCTGGATTAAGGTTTATTCTAATTTATTGTATTTGACAATATCTGACCCAACATAATATTACGTTTTTCCTTTCCTTCCTTCCTTCAGATTTAAATATATTTCTGCACCAAAAAAAATATTGACTTCGTAATTAAAACAAAAGTAGTTAGGTAGTTAGGTAAATGCAATCATTTCAATTCTTAGGTAACATTTAGTTTATCAAATGTGGGTGGGGCCTTCTGTCGTACCATAGTGTAACATTGTGATTATTTATCAATGAATGTTCAACACAATCAGAATTAAGACAAAGCATGACTATCACCAACAGTTCGCATGCTTCGTAAACGTAGTCGTGAAAAATACTCGCGCTATGTGTAGTATGTATTATCATTGCTATAGTTACGCACAATTTAATTTATTATAATATTGATAATAAGTAATTTACTGACTTATTTTATTAACAAGTAAATAACTAAAATTGATTGTGTTGAATAATTTACATTTCATGTACTTAAAGTTATTTTTACATGATAAAAATGCCAAGTAAGTTGAGATTGCCTATAGATAACGTTTGTATCATTGAAAGGTCGAAGAGGTAGACCCAGCAGGTCCTCGTGCATACCACGGCACAGCTGTTCTTGGCTACTGCATTTATGTCATCGGAGGTTTTGACGGCATGGACTACTTCAACTCCTGTCGATGTTTTGATGCCGTCACGAAGACATGGCGTGAGGTTTGAAAATATTACAACATTGAATTTGATATTTTTGGTTTAATGGCACCCGAATGCTTTACAAATATAAATTTACTAAAACTGATTAAGAATATAATAAATTCGATCGCACTAGCGGTTTCACGAGTGACTTATTAGTTGGTCAATCCGCCCTGGATTGGCGTGAAAGGATGCGGGTTCGAGTCTCGCCTCGTGATCGAATTGTTTCTATTCTTTATAAGATGTACACCTAGATATTGTAAGAAGAATAATTCTAGTTTTTGTGATTACAAATATTTAGGAGATTTTAGCTAAAGGAATAAAATAGCATGAGCCAAAACGTGATAAGGTAGAAGTAGGGTTATCTAAGTTGCTGAAAAGAATTAAGATAGAAGATAAATAACTAGACCGGACATGTTTTTTCTGTTCTATTTTTGTGATAACGTTTTAAATAATCTACATTTTTGTGAATATATACGCAACAAGTATAAAGTTATGTGTTTATAATTATTATTCCAATATCATTCGCATTAAAAAATTGGCAAAAATATCCAATTCTGATAAAATAATAGGCAATACTTATTATAATATTATATCAGACTTAACAAACCTTATTCAATATTATTATGAAGATACATCCATCTCTATTCCTTGCAAGACACCATATTCAATAATTTTATTAAAAAATAGTGCCTAGTAGCTATTATTTGCTAAAAAAATATAATTTAAAAACTTAAAACATGCTTAGTTACAAACATGTCACCAAATCTTGATAAGTTTACAAAGTGGTTTAAAATCGATTCTAAAAACAATCAATATTCAAGAAGATGGAACCAACTCTCAGTAGATACATATAATAATATATTATGTAGTATGAGTAACTATTGAAATTGTTTTTAATTTTAGTCACGCGCCAAAGATTGATATTGATATATACAGTGCTAGAGCATGTAAGGGTCAATTAAAAATTTAAATTAACTGATACTTATTCGTTTTTTAAAACACTGTCTGTTATCTTGAATTTCATAATATGCGAAAAATATACAATTATCTAACTGCGAAGCTGTCGGTTTATTGACTTTTGGATATATTGCTGTATCTTAAAATTATACTTCTATTAGATATTTGATGTTTTGGAAATGGTTCTTTGCAAAGTCTATCTGAAATACTTACAAGTACGTTTTTTTAAGATAAATAATAGGTATAATAAGATTTAATAGACCTTAGCCCGGATCAGAAGTAGGCACCAATTTTTATTATTGTAACTTTCAATATCATACAAAAAAAAATACTGATGCACAACCTAAATAATATGGTTAACGTAGCTGTCCGATACATAGGCATCTCAAATAATTTAAGACAAGAACAACTCATAAGACGCATAACACCGATAATGTAAAACTACTAGCTCATAGAGAACAAGAATTCACTTTGGAATTGATCGAGATACCTCATAGGTTGCGCCAATGAACGCACGCCGCTGCTACGTGTCCGTAGCCGTGATTGGCGAGACGATATATGCCATGGGCGGCTACGACGGCCACCACAGACAGAACACGGTGGAGAGGTTCAACCACAGGACGAACCAGTGGTCGCTGGTGGCGCCCATGAACGCGCAGCGGTCGGACGCGAGCGCTGCGGCTTTGGATAGTTAGTTCAGACGTTAATGATATGGCTCAAATGTTTAGGTTTTGAATAGTTTTCTATTGTTGTAATTGCCCCTTCCTCAGTTTGAAACTGAATCGTCGTTGGTTCCCTAAACAATTTAAAGAGTTTTGATGGTGTAAACTGTAAATTAACATTTATTGATTCCAACTATGCTCTATGTTGTGCCAACTAGAGCATATTATACTATATTTTCCAACTTTTATAAGATTGGAGCAACTTTTTTGGAGAAACGTGGATAAAGTTTCTTCCTAAATAAGTTAGATACAGCTCTACGTACTACCAATAGATACTGCGTATGATTTAACTTGTCATGCCTCATCCTAACACAATTTTACAAACACAGATAAAATCTACATAACGGGTGGTTTTAACGGCCAAGAATGCATGAACAGTGTCGAAGTATACGACCCCGACACCAACCAGTGGACCAACCTCGCGCCGATGCGCTCTCGGCGTTCCGGTGTGTCTTGTATCGCGTACCATAATAAGGTAGTAGGTACTGTTTCTATGTAGTGTACTAATTAGGTATGTAGATTATATTTTAATTGTACTTTTAGCAAAATGCATATGTAGAGATTTTGTTGAATGTGAAATTTATATTTTAAGTAGTAGTTATAGTACCTATCTGCTATCATAGAAAATAAGTTGTTGGTAACGTAATTGCTCATGCCATGATAGGTCAGTCAGTAAGTAGATCACAATATTATTTATTATTGATTGACTCTTAGATATGATAGTCATAACATACCTATTAAATTTTATCGTGTTCATTATTCGTAGTAGTAAAGTAGGCACTCTACAAAAATATATTTTTTTTCGTAGAACATAGAAACTAGAGTTATACCTATATAGCCGAAAATAAATACCTTTTTGATTGTGTCATTTGCGTAAAAATTTCTATGTTTGACAATAGTCAAAAATATCAATGGTCCGTTATTAATTATGATCGTGAAACAATTTTTCTCAATAACTTAGTATTGAATCTCTTCCGAAAATCACCCAATCCAATCTATGCTATTTTCGGCTTTACATTCTAGCTTCGAGATATTCAAACCTATTTTCTATCTTCTTCGAGAATTCTCTGCAATAAAATATATGAAGTTTATCAGAGCAAATTAAGATAACTTTAATTGATTAATTGAGTGCCTAACTACAGATACTTAGGTGTTTATAGAGAATATAATTAATTACTTCCCTGTTGCTGGTTATTTTAAAGATGTGCAGTTGCTATGGTAACAAACGTTACCATGTGCTAAATATTTCTGCAATGTGAAGATTTCAAGATCAGCATAATCACCATCAGCTTATTCCATTTCATTGCAGGATTAAATACTTAAATCTCCTTTGAGTTTGAAAACAAATATATACATTTTATTAGTGTGAGATTTCTTGTGTTTACCACTAAGCAGACTTTTTGCAATTTGCATAAATATGGCATTTTATGCAATTGATTGCCTAATCTTCTAATCATCTAATTGCTCTTTACTACAAGACGTAATACAACTATTCCTGAAATATTTATTTATTTATCGCAGATTTACGTAATCGGGGGTTTCAATGGTATATCACGAATGTGCAGCGGCGAGGTCTACGACCCGGCCACCAATGCGTGGTCACCGGTACCAGATATGTACAACCCTAGAAGCAATTTTGCAATAGAGGTCATTGATGACATGATATTCGCGATCGGTGGATTTAATGGCGTCACGACTATATACCACGTTGAATGTTACGATGAGAAGACAAATGAATGGTTAGTGTTTCTCAATAAATTACTGTATATATCAGAATGTAAACAACGAGAATAAAAAAAATCTTGCTTCAAGGTGACGATGGATGGAAACGAAAGTTTCTATTTTTTTAATATTTTCAGTTAGTTCAGCAGATAACAGACTAATGACCGTGTGGAAGAATGTATTATAATTTCCTATTACATATGTCAATATTCCACAGCCTCTTTTTAAAATATCCTTTTCAGAAACCTATTTTCCTTGAGAAATGATTGCTGTCTTGTACTTATACTTGACCATTCTAACACCTTCAATCTACACTGCCCACCATATCCAACGCTGTATCCTTTAGGTACGAAGCGACAGACATGAACATCTACCGTTCAGCGCTGTCAGCGTGCGTGATCATGGGGCTGCCGAATGTGTACGACTACATACACAAGCACCGCGAGCGCTTGATGGAAGAGAAGCGGCAGAAGATACTACTTTCAGAGACTGCCAGGCATCCGCAACATCGAACCGCTTTACCAGATGTAAGCATTCCTCATGTTAAGATATAAGTATACCATACTTATAGAGAAAGGATTTGGCAGAACGTTCAACTATGAACATTGATTAAGACTTTTTGTTTGTCTAACGGTGAGAAGAGAAAGAATCTCGCTTTAGATATGATGGTACCTACAGTTTTCCTGCAATCGATTCATAATATATTCGCGTATGTTGTGCGAAAAAATAATAAGCCCGTACTTAATTATAAACAACTTCAAGCACATAAAAATTAAAAAAAAACTAAACTGTTGCTTTTTCGCAAATTTCCCTAAACTCTACTTTGTCAAAGAAATTGATAACAAAATATTCCCATGACATTTATTTCCTTCCTGCACAGAACATCGCACTTTTGCGATATTTGCTTATTAATGGCGAATTTAATTAATTAATAGTTAGAGTGTCGGTATTCATATATTTATTTCTTCGTAGGTACACATTTTGTTCATTATCGCCGTTTTGTTTATAAAACAAAGAAATAATTAATGATTAAATACGTTGCGAGAGGTCGACATATTATAAGAATAATAAAATCGACCTATTATAATAAAGTAGCCTGCTTTGACATATTATTATGGAAAATATGGCATCATTTCATTAATTAAATATTAATAAACTTATGTGATTCATTGAATTATTGAATTCATAGATCATTTGAGTAAAAGAAACACTTAAATACTCAATTGATCAAATCAAACAATAAAAAAAACGGTAATATAACAACAAAATTATGTAAATAATATAAGCAGATAAGAGGAAGAAAATAGATGCAATGGTGTTTACCGTAAACTGCTATAAGCTTCCGCTATCTCTACCTCGGTATAGGTGAGATAGCGGAAGCTTATCATAAACGAGGAAAATTTTAGCTATATCTAATTATTTGTAAGACAATACTACAAGTCCAAATGGAAGTGAAATACGGTAATCACAGGTCCACCTCATGGAAGACAACGACGACATGCTGGAACAGCTCGGCCTGATGGAGAACCAGAACGACGTCCCCCCGCCCCCCCCGCCGCCGCCCCCGCACCCTCTACAGCCGCAACCCATGGAGCAAGACAGGAATTTATTGTGACCACTAACTTGCAATAGGTTAGTGAATATTACGCAGTCGGTTGCATCTGGTTGAATCGGCTATTTGATTGAATGACTAGCGCGTTTATTGAATGATAGGACAACTGGTCAAGTTGTTGAATGTAGGTAATGTAATTGTGGACGTTTGAAAAACGTAAATTGATTTATCTGAAAAACTCATTTAAAAAAATTCTTTTATCATTGTGGTAACAATGCTGACACTGCACACAAGCAATTTTTGTTCTACTGGGCGTATAGGCAAGCGACGAAGTAGGAAGGCAAACTGAAAAATTATTTCTCCTTATAGAAAGAAGGCACACTGTGGTGACGAATATTTTAAGTGTGATTTAACTTATTCAATGGGTGACCTACCTATTGATGCATTACAATTTACAGACTACATCTATTATGTAGATACTTGTGAAAAAAAACGTGAAAGGCGAATTGGGGCTCGACTTTGTGAACGGCTTTTGCACGATAACAATAAGTGCCTTCTAATCTAAGAAAATCTCATTCTGCTACCGCTCGACTTTACTAGTGGTAACTGGAACAAAGCTTGTTTATAACTATCTGAGTAATAATATTGTCATGTAGAGCATCGATATTGAAGGTCGGACTATAAAGTTATTATTATCGTAAAGACGATTTATCTATCTACTTGCGAATATAAGTAAATACTATAAATAAGCACTATTAGCCCATATATGCGTGGGATCAAAACAATAAACAAAGTTTGTCTAAAAATCAAATTAGGTTATTTTATCAACAAGAAGAGGTAGGTACTTTTTAAATAGATGTATTAAATATAGAATTCGTTTGCAGCTTTTATTCTCTATTAAGCTGATAAATTACAAGCGAATAAATTAAAAGAAATGATTAATAAATAAGAAATTATTCACGCAGCTTATCTTTCTGCACGCAATAATGCTATAAAGTGCATGTCTATTTTTTCAGGTAATCTCATAAAGGTGCAATCATCAAGAAAGAAACGTCTAGTCAATAATAAGGAATATCTATTGATATACTAAAACAATCTCGTAGGAAAAACTATATATAAAAATTGTTTCGTACCCGTTCTTTATTTATAAAATATTTACAATTATTTTAGTACTTTTGCCATATTTTTAATGTGATTGATTTAATTTCATAATGTGAATCATACCTGTATTTTTGGAATAGTTTATGAAAATTGTATCAAATTTTTAGGAAGATTATAATATTATATGCTACAAAATTGATAAGTAGTTTTATTACATGTCCTTTTTTCGAATCTACTAATAAGATATCAAGAAAATATATACATTTTTAATTTAGGAATAAAACGCTAAAAAGTTCTTCAAAATATATATTGTAAATTGGTCTCCGTCATTTGTACGGAAGATCACAATTAAACTTTGTATTTTATGAAGCCGTCCAAATTCAAACTAATCTTCAAGTATCATAACTGATATAGTCTGGAGCGTCTTTTACGTCGCTCAGGCCATTCGTTTTTTCAAGAGGACTCCTTTGTGTATGCATTAATTGCTGCCAAATTCTTTCAGTCCAAGCCACAGCTGTGAAACAAGCCCCGTTACTTATAAATGCACGTATCAAAACTGGACCTAATCCTCGACTCATACAACGCCAACCATCCGTGCGAATGGACTGCCTGAAACAATCCCACGCTCCAGCGTATTTTTGGATTGCATCTCCTTGTAATCTTGATTTAATTACATCGACAGGATAAGATACTATCCATGATAATGCCCCAGCCAACCCTCCAGCCATAAATACTCTCATCACAGATTGATTTCCACGCGTCATTGCTTCATACGAAACAAAATAGATCGTAAACGCTGGGCTATCACGCAGTACTGTTATACCTAAGCCTCTAAACAATGCTCTGCATCCTCCAGTTTTCAATATATGTCGCGCTCCTGACAAAGCTCCTGTCGGCATAAGCTCGCCAGGTCTCGCTAGCTGCTGTCTCGTTTTTATCAACTCTATTGGTGCGCATATAAGGCTCTGAAGTAATCCAGAGACGCTTCCAGCTATTCCATGTGCTATTAACGACTCTGAGCTTGGTAAAGCTCTGATTGTATTTCCATATGTACCAAACACGACAGCGTTAATCGCTGCAATTCCTCCCAATGGTGCGCCAACTCCTCGATACGCAGTAGAAAGTGAACCCCCTTTTAACAATGCTCTAGTGCATTCCAATGCACTACCCCTTCCCGCTTGTATATGGACTTTTAAAGTGTCCAACGGATGTCCAACTACAATTCCAGCACAACCTACAAATTAAATAATCATTTTAATAACAATTCTTACTTGTTAAATGCGAACGTAGATTTTTAAAAGTAAGACGTTGGTTCAATAACTCACCTCCTATACATCCTGCTACGAAATCAAGAGCCATACTTTGATTTAAAAAAATAACAGTAATTACACTAGCGCGGATAGCTGAAATGAAAAGAAAAAGATCATAAATAAGAAATTATAAGTAGTTAAAAAATACTTAAATATAGGACAAGAAAGGATCACAATATAGTAATATTTGATCCTTTTTTATTTATATACAGGGTGTAATCGTTAAGTGTGCACAGGCGATTATTCCGTAACTATTACAGATATCAAAAAACTTTAAACTGATATCGAAAGTACTTAACCTAATGAGTAAAATGGCCATAATAAATTTTTAAAAATAATACGAGAAATATCTAAAAAATTAACTTTAAACCCTCCCATACATTTAGTATGAGATATGAATATCCCATGTACATGGGTTGATCCAAAAGTAATGATAATCAATATTAAACAAGGTCATTACAGTTAAAATAATTATGTATTTCTCTAGATAGTCTTCTAACTAGATAATATACTTCGATATTTTTTTTCCTTAACTTAGAAAAAAAAAAAAACTTTGACTTCATCTACAAAAACCCCTCAAAATCGGCCATCACTTCGCTGTCGTCTTAAAATTTCTTGTATCGACGGTGTTTCTTGTGCCGAGGTAAGAGATAGAATTAACTAGGAGCTAGATCTTACAAACAGGGTGGGCGTTCAAGCATTTTCAATGCCGACTTTTGATTGGCAGCCATCGCAACTGACGCTTTGTGATCTGGTGCGTTGTCTTGGTGAACCAACATTCAAGACCGAAGTTTGCCATGTCTCTTTTTCTTACTAACCTACCCGCAATCTTTTAATTTGGTCTGTGTAGTAAGAGCCCTGTGTAGTAGTGGCTACCTTCTTAAAATATTCCATATTTCTTCAGCGTCCCAAAAAACTACGGCTTTAATCTATCCCACTAATTTTCACTTTGAAAATCTTCACCGTCACTTTGGAAGCTCGCATCCAGGCCATTGATTGTTTCTTGGTTTCAGCATAAACATGGTGAACCCAGGTAACGCCCATGGTCACAAATCGTGACAAAAAATTATCCTGATCTCATTAAAAATTTAGAAATTCACCCTCTAAATGTCGAATCTTTGTTTCTTCTTTTCGTCGGGAAACATTCTGGCTCGCACTGTTCACATTAAAATTAATGTTAATACTTGGAAACGTGGCCTGTAGATATAATTTTTTTGTGATAACTTAGTGATTACATGAGCAAGCATAAAACATTTATTTTATATTTTTATGTGCACAGGAAATACCCAATTATCATTACTTTTGGATCAACCTATACATTTAATATGAAAGATTTTAGCTTTTTTTTTGTTTTTTTGGTTTTCTGCTTTAATTACTTCGCAAATTTGGAGGGAAGTTCATTTAGAAACTGTAAATAGACCTCCTCATTGTATTGCACAATAAGGACGTCACTTCGAAAATCTACTATGAATACAAAATGTATGGGAAATAAATTGTATGGGAGCGTTTAATGTAACATTTTTGGTTATTTCTCGATTTATTTTTAAAAATTTATTATGGCCATTTTACTCATTAGGTTAAGTACTTTCGATATCAGTTTAAAGTTTTTTGATATCTGCAATAGTTACGGAATAATCGCTTGTGCACACTTAACGATTACACCCTGTATACTAGACAGATAGTTTCGCAAATTAAGTGGACAAAGAGATATCGTTTTGATACTTTTTCAAGAGTAGCTAACATTCGAAGGCATTAGCATAAAATACTCACCAAACTGCAGTTCAAATCAAGTAGTCGTAATGCGAATTGACGTTGCCTCCACCGGAGGTCACTCCAATGAACATATTGGTGGGAACAGCGTCCTGGTGGTGAATAAGTGGACGGTGTACTGCGTACAGAAGATTCACCACGAATGCGCCACCGCCGGTCACCGGCCATGCGTCTCCTCCGGACCTTTCCACTCATTATCATTTCAGGTCACTGTTATCTGAAGGGGCATATATGATAATACCTCCGTCTCTAAACAATATATTTCAAAAGTTTATTACAGCTGATGTATGATTTTCTCATTTTTTTTTAATCATTCGGCCAAGCCCACAATCATACCTGTTTATGAGAAACAAGAATGATGTTTATTGGTTGCTTTAATATGATAATTGCTACGAAATTAAAATATTAAGAAATAAGACTAGTTATCCGCCCGCGGCTTCGCCCGCGCAGTCAAAGAAAAACCCGCATAGTTCCCGTTCCCGTGGGATTTCCGGGATTGCGTCATTTTCCCGGGATAAAAAGTAGCCTATGTCCTTTCTCGGATATCAAAATATCTCCATACCAAATTTCATGAAAATTGGTTCAGTAGTTTAGGCGTGATTGAGTAACAGACAGACAGACAGAGTTACTTTCGCATATTTTATAATATTAGTATGGATTTTAAAATTGACTAACTATGAAACCTTTTCACTTGACAACTACCGACTTAGCTAGTTACTTCTAACAGTAATTCCTATGCATTTTGTATAATTCAAAAGTTTGTTTCTGTACTGTACCAATACAATTTTATCAGTTATGAAATGTTAGAAGAAGAAAAAACTATACAAAACACAGAAATAATTATATAATTTCATCATGATCCCTTCAAAGGGTCAAAAATAACTAATAATTTCAAAATAATTAAGTAGGTAAGTACATAACTTCATAATATGTAATAAAACGTGAATAAAACCCATGATAAAACTAACCCGCCTACAAATGGTCAGAACTAGGCTTAATGTGACAACACGGAAAGCACTACCTTTTAAATAAATAAAAAAAAGACGGGTTGCACTCCGGGAGTGCCGGCAGAAGTGAAAACTTGATTATTAACGTTCAGCATGTTTGATATTTTGGACTGGTATCCGTCTTACGCTTGGAATATAAGGGCTAAAAAAAAATCCATCTTACGCACAATCTTACGCTTTTTCGATCAGGTCACGTGTCCTGACGCGAGTTTAAGATTTTATACCCAACGCCGCTAAAGAAGTTTTCACTTCAAAAAAACAATAATTAAAATCAGTTCGCCCGTGGTTCGACCCAAGAAGCTTATATCATTAGATATAAGCTTCTTGGTTCGACCAGTCAAAAGTTCTGAGGTAGCAAGGCAAAAAAAATCGAATTAAGGACTTTTTTTTCGAAGTCGGATGAGAACAGCTGTTAGTGGTAGATCAGCATCAGGCACCTAGCATATTGGAGAGTTGGTTCAATCGATATCTTCTTATCTCAGCTTTACCAGTTAGGAAACCGTGTGCAGCTTCCTTAGCTGATCTCGTCAAATGTATGTATTTATGTATTTGTATATACCTACCTACCTACCTACCTACCTGTACGGTGGTGACCACTAACCATCAGGTGGCCCACCTGCCCCTTTGCTTGCTCTGACATAAAAAAAAAACCTATTAGATTTGGGAAGAAAATGGATGCGGGTGGCGAAGAACAGAAAAGAATGGCGTGCCCATGAAGAGGCCTATACTCAACTTTGGATTTAAACGGGCTGAGAAAGAATGTATGTATTAGATTTAACGGCCGCGCCCACACGCGCCGGTCGCGTTTTATCATTACTCATTATTAGCAACTAGCAACCCCGTAGCAACTCTTGTCGCTGTCATTGCAAAAAAAAAATACCTGTCAATGTGCTGTCAATAGTTGTAACTAGGGTTACCTAGTTGTTAAACTAACAAAGTAAATGTAAAATGTAAATAAATACTTGATCAGATTTAGGTATTATTTTCTTCGTCAATTTGCCTAAAATAAGTATGAATCTAGAAAATGACCATGATATAGTTAGTAGTGAAAAAATGAACAGGCTTGATTTTGAAAGTGAAATACCTTTTACAACGATTGTTGAAATGAAACGGGAACCCACCCTAGAACCCTCAAAACGTAAACACTCCAAGAGCTCTAGAAAGCAACCAGAAATCAATGTAACAGAAGAACCGTTTAATTCAATTAGTGATATAACGAAGGTTTGCCACATATGCTTCAGTTACAGTAATGAATTTATTTCTCTAGAAAGTGATGATCGAACACTAGCCAATATGTTTTCGCATATAACATCGCTCGAAGTAAGTATTCAAGAAATAACTATTAAAATAAATTAACTTATAAGTCTACAATAAGAAAGTACCTAGTAATTATCCTAGTCTATGTATACACTAAGTATACACTATTTTTTGTTTTAGGTACTGCCCAATGAAAAGGTTACCTTCAAAATATGTGAAACATGTCGTAACGATGTCGTATATTGTTATCAATTCAAAATTAAGTGTGAAAAATCATTTTTTATACTTCAAGAACCACTTCAACTAGTAAAGAAAGAATTTAAAAGTATAAATAATAATTCCAGGTGAGTGCATTAAATTTCCTTTTTTTAAAGAATATAATTCTATATTTTTTTCTTAGTTTATTAAGGTGAACAATTACCCACTACTCAAACTTTATTCATGCATATTTCTGTTTTGTCTAAAAGCCTGGAATATTAATCCTTAAATTTAAATTCGACTACTATTTACTCATATAATATGATGCAACTTGATTATTAGGAAAAAATTACTTAAGGTACTTAATTCCAGAGTTACCAAAAACATAGAGAAAGAAACACAGACCGAAGAAGTACAATTACCACAAATAGAGTGTCTGAGTAATGTTTCCGTCAGTAAGATAGAATGTAAAGAAGAACTTGATGATAGTGAAGGTATAATTTATTTTATTTTCTGTTTTCTTATACACTGACATTTATTTATAAACTTATCAATATCACAATAATATAATATAAGAAATTACACGAGAGGCAGGGTTAAATATAAGTTTGAATGTAATTAAAATGTACTGTGATTCTACAGAACTACATACTTTTAACTTTATGTACAATCCCAGAACTACATTTGCTAGTTGTTTGTTCAAAATTTGCTATTAGTAGGTAAAATTTCTTTGACAATTCCCAAATCTCTATTTTCGTAAGTCGGGGTATTACTGTACTTATTAAAACATCAATTGACAATACAAGTCTTTTTGCAGAACATGTGGAATACTTAGACAGTGATTACTTTGATACAACTAATTATGAAAAAGATGATTTTGATGCAAAGGAGTAAGTAACTTAAATAAAATAAATGGAATAACTTGCCCTAGGAAAATTATAAATATTGTTTCTTTATGTTTCAGCATCCAAATTGAAATAAAACAGGAAGGTGTGTTATCGTTATTATGTGTCTTTGAGGAACTGTTTTTTGAATTATAATTAAAGGACATGAATTAAACATAAAATCTATGAAAATTAGTTTATTGAAGAAGGTAACAGAAATGTTAATTATTTTTCAGATCCTGATTGGGAGGAAAATGTTCCTACATTTTCCTCCCAATTACAAGACAAGGAACAATTGGAAAGAAAAAAGCAATCCAAAACCAATTACAATTGTGGTATATGTCAAAAGGTAATTTTCACCATTCATTTTTGATTTTAAAATGTTTTAAGAACAATAGAAAGAAGTAATATTTTTTTATTCTAGAACTTTCTAAAAGAGAAAACGTTGAAGGCTCACATCAAATGTCATAAAACAATAAGTGACAATTCAGTTAGTTGTGGAAAATGTAAAGAAACATTTGTATCTGAACATGATTTGAATGTTCATTCGGCTTTGCACACTAAGGGAAACAAGTGGACTTGTAATAAATGTTTGAAGGAATTCGAAGGTAATTTCTTATCCAGATTTTATGTCTATACTGTATTATAATATACTAGCGGTCCGCCCCGGCTTCGCCCGTGGCGCCCGTATTTCGCAATAAAAGGTAGCCTATGTCTCTTAAGGTCTAAAGATTATCTGTGCCAAATTTCATTAAAATCTGTCCAGTAGTAAATGCGTGAAAACCATACATACATACAAACCTTTCCTCTTTATAATATAATATTAGTACATATTAGTATAGATGTACATTGCAGAGTTGATTTTTTTTTTTATCTTAAAACTTCAATACTCAGTTTTGACTTATAATAACATATTCTAAATAAATCTTTAACTTGGTATTATGTTGGGTTATAAATAGCAATGGGAATTTATAAATTTTTCAAATTCCTAATTTCTCTGAGTAGTTTTAAGGCTACTAACGTGTCGCAAATTGCGATCACGAATTTTTCCATTTTCTTAAAATGCTTAGTTAATTAGTAAGGATATAATATTAACACCAGACCGTACTCGTCTCCGCCGTCACATTCGCCGTCACTTCGAGAGCAAGCGCTACACGTGCGACCGCTGCGACAAGCAGTTCGTGGAGCTGTGTGCGTTGCGGCGACATGTTCGTGTGCACACGGGCGAGCGCCGCGACCGACCGCACAAGTGCGCGCTGTGTGATAAGAGGTGTGTGTACGCAGCTTTATAGGATGTGTAGTACAGGGGAGTGACAATCCCGTGTGTGCTGTGTATATAATATCTGCTTTTTGAAAAACAATGTTGGTCCGGGAGCCACGAGCATTTTCATTAATATTTCCTCTTGAATGAAACGTAAAATGCATGGGACTTATGCTATGAACACTCGCAACCGTCACCTGCGACTCCGTCGGTGGGTCGGGCAGCAGCAGCCTCGCACGCATGTAGGAAAAAAAATTTCAGTCATTCATTTCTGTTATGAGCTCCCGGGCCATGTGTTTTCTTTTTCACTATTTGAAATTTGAAGAAAGAAATAATGGTTATAAATTTGAGTTTAATAAACGTTTCTAGAATTTTGTTATACATATTTCCATAATTTCCTACTAAAGGTACGTGCACAAGAGCCAGCTCCAAGTGCACATGCTGTCCCACTCTGGCGCGCGGCCCTGCGAGTGCGACACGTGCGGCAAGGCCTTTCCATCTCGCCGGCTGCTGGCGTCGCACCTCCTCGTGCATTCCGACCTTAAGCCATATGCGTGTAGCTATTGTGATAAACGGTACGTTTATTATGAAGGATATCTTAAATAAACTCACGACTCCATTACATACATTCTAGTCCGGGATACATCGCCCATTTTTGCAAGTGATTAATATCAAGCTAATTTTTCGTGAGTAGCTTTATTTTGATGAGATGCCCAATAATTTCATGTACGAAACTCTCGATTGTGGTAGCTTACAGAGGTAACAAGGATAAAAAATTTTGATTTAACGGTTCTCAAATATTTATTACGCAATTTGTAGGACAATATGTCTGTTGAATTATTCCATCAGTCCCCGGAATCACAGACACAATAGATAATCTATTGTGTCGCGCCCCGATCGGGGCGCTCGGTGGTCAACGGGTTAAATAAGTATTAAATAAGTAAAAATAAAAAAATCAGCTTGTTAGTAATCATTTATGATGACTTCGTTATCGATATACATTGGAAAGGGGGACTCTTTGATCAAACCATAGATTTTGTAGGACAAATATTTTTTCGACTAATTTAGATAATTATCTTGAGATTGAACAAAAAAAAAACATTCAATTAGTAATTGATATTTGAGAACCATCAAATCAAAATATTTTATCCTTGTTTCCTCTGGTAACTACCACAATCGAGAGTTTCATACATGAAATTATTGGGCATCTCATCAAAATAAAGCTACTCACGAAAAATTAGCTTGATAGTAATCACTTGCAAAAATGGGCGATGTATCCCGGACTATTCTCAAAAATAACTTATAAAATTTTCTATTTGTCTTAATACAGTCTGTTTGTGTGGTGACTCGTGTTAGGACTCATATGATGACTAATAGGTATTCAGTATAATTTTTCTTATAAAAGTTTTATTAGCGTATATTTACGATAAACGAAAATATCCAACCCTCCCAGTCCCATATAACCTACATACACACGCGTTATTAAGCCGACTATACACTATTCACTACACAGTTTCCGCCACGAGTCGACGCGCAACACGCATCACCGCACGCACACGGGCGAGAAGCCGTACGTGTGCTCCATATGCGGGAAGACGTTCATACAGAATAGCAATCTGACGCTGCATATGCGCACGCATACCGGTAACATTGTTTTATGAAGCTTTGTAATTTTGTAGATTGAGGATACATAGAAAATAGGAAATTTTTTTGAACTTGTATAAGTACAAGATTTTTAAGCATTATTTAAGGATAATTTTAGTGCCTACGTTAGTTAAATGTAAAATCAGTTGTAAGTATACAAGTGATTATAAAGGTTCTGACACTATTCGAATATTTTTATAGTAAAACATACCAAGTTGAGTTTTGCATCTATTAACAAAAAATATGTTTTTTTCTAAAATGAAAGGATTGTTAAAATTGTTTTATTTTATATGTGTAGATGAAAAGCCATATTCTTGCGAGACATGCGGGCGCAAGTTCAAGTCGAGGTCGTCGCTCAGCAACCACGTGTACACACACACCGGAGAGAAACCACACGAGTGTCCCGTTTGTGGGAAAAGGTATAATATGTGTTAAATTAAATATCTTATTTTTGTTCATAAGATTCATAAAGATGAAAAAATCACTGAAAAAGTTAAAAAAATTTGAATGTTTATGAATAAAGAGGAAAGATTGCATTGTTCTTAAGTTTATTCATCAACTAAAATATATATTTTTTCCGATACTGACATATTGTTAGCCATATAAATTTATCTGCAATACCCTTTTAAGCTTCCTAGCCTCAACTATAAAATATAAAATGACCTTCAATATGTAGATTTGCGAGAACAAGCCTAACGAATCACATGCGTCGCCACACGGGGGAGAAGTTACATGAGTGCTGCGCCTGCAAAAAGTCGTTCGTGACTGCGTCGCGGCTCAGGCAACATGCGCGCACGCACACGGGTAGATTTTTTATAATATGAAAATTGATTCTATGATTTTACATACATCACAATAAATTTTATTTTTTTTTAATTAATGTACGGAATGGTCTGTATTATTATTAAACTTTGTATTTGCCTTTTTATAAAAAATAAATTAAAAATTATTTAAGAATTTTTATTTATCTATACATATGTAAAGTATGTACATATGTAGGTAAATATTCGAAATCTTTTTGAATAGTGCAATAATAAATGTTAAAAACTTTTTTATCATTCTAAATATTTTTTGTAGGTGAAAAGCCGTTCAAATGCTCACTCTGTTCGGCGCAATATACAAAAGAATCGTGCCTATTAAAACACATGAAAAGGCATGAGAGGGAAAAAAGTAAACACGTAACTAAAAACGAGAATGTACTCTTTGTTCACAAAGTACCAGTCATTGTGACGGACAAACTAGTCGTTACCAAAGAAAATGTTAAGGAAAATGATAAAAATGACCTAACGCTAGAAATGGCAGAAGACGGGCCTATAGAAGTTTCTGGAGAACTAATTTTACAGGATGATAGCAATGTGAAAACAGAACTATTAGTTATTGATGATGGACAAAATAATATAAGGTATGAAAGCAGTGATAATGGTTACACCAATGAAGATATAAATAGCATGAATATAGTCACAGTTAATGAAGGAGCGTTAACTTCATCAGATATATTGGAAGGAACAACAGTTAAGCTGTATAGATTAGACCAAAATTTAGTACAAATTCACACTACAGGTGACAAAGTTACGATTAGTAAAATATCTAACAATGTTACTAATTTTTAATTTATTAACTTCTAGAATATTGAAAGTTCGAGAGTGAACATTTATTTTGTCTGATTGTCTTATTTATATTGCGAATTTTTGTATGAAAAATGTTATAAGCAATTGAATGTTGATTTATTTGATTATTAATTTTGAATTTAAATATAGTATTAACTATAAAATAATGACTAAGCAATATTTATTACTTTTCTTTATTCCCTCTTAAAAATATTTTTATCTTGGGATATTGGTATATTATTTATTATCTATGAAATCGGAGGTATAAATAAAAGCATGTTTTAAAATAAATTATTGTAATTTTAACAAAAAATATAGAACTACTTCTAACAAATGTTTTGCTTAAATGCGTAGTAAGTATTATTTGCGCCTATTAAAACCATGACTTATTTTTAGCAGCTTCAAACTTCTGAATATTTACAAGCATTGATTCGTGGATCTCTTTAGCGTTTCTGTTTTGACCATAGTAATCAACAAATTCACCATCAGGGTTTACTAAGTATATGATGATTGTGTGGTCCACCTGAAAAAATAATAGTTATAGCAGTTAGTAATGCTCAGTTATTGAATAATTTAAATAAATCAATTAATTACATCGAGATTTTGTTCACTTTATACTCTCCGGACCTAATTTTGGCCATGGCAGACAGTCTCGATTGAGACTACTCTATATTTTATTCTAGTACACCCACAGACATAAAGGCCCTAGTACTTGGAATCTTACACAAAAAATGGTTTATACTTAGAGACAATTGTAATTTTATAAGTTCCAATTCCTAGCTCTAATAGTCCCATATTTATCTATAAATATTCACATATTTTTAACAATAGCTTAGTATATTAACTTACAATATAATCATCATCATCATCACTGGGGCCCGCACTGAAGTATACTCTATATGATCGGCAAGCTTGTGCCACTTGTTCTTTGGTTCCTGTCAAACCTAACAACCTAGGTGTGAACTCTTTGCAGTATCTGAAATTAAATATATTTGATGATTAGTTTTCAATGAAATTTGTTTTAAAGAAGTAATTCAATATTTTTCTTTATTTATTAAAATAGATATAAGGTGAAGGTGAAATATGGTATGTGCTGTAAAAATACTAACTTTTGGCTTTGCCTATCTTGCATACAAATAACATTTGCCTTAGTAAGTTACTTTAACTTTTTGTATGAAAATGGATTTTGTATTTTGTAAGTTTTTTATGTATGAAATAATATATACTATATTACTTACTTCCCAACAATCTCAGGGGAATCTCTTTGAGGATCTACAGATATGAACAGTGGCTGCAATGGAGGTGCTGATGTAGTTTTATCTGAAATAATTTCCATTATAAGAAATATAAAAAATAAAGTAACATGTCTAATTTAGTATGTATGTAACATTGAGAGTTGTAACTCATATATAAAATTCATTGAATAAAGTGAGATTTTAATTAATGTTGACATTTAACAGTATTCATAGAATATTTACCATGCATATCAACAACCTCGGCCAGTTTCTCCAATTCATCAGGACATATATCGGGGCAGTGTGTGAATCCAAAGTATATCAATAACCATTTCCCTAATAAATCTGAACTCTTCACTGTTCTACCCTAAAAAAAAGTTACTAATTTGAACATGAAAGAATATTGTTGCATAATATTTAATTTCCTATAGCTTTGAATGGTATAAATCATCAAATTTTTTCCAAGGCAAAATAATGTTAATTGTACGTTTTCCTCAATTAGAACTATTACTTTGGAAAATAAGGCTCACCTCTGAGTCAACCAGTTCAAATGTACCACCTATTTTTGCCTTCCCTAACTGACGCTTTCTTTCACGGTCTAAAGCTTCTTGCTTTTCTTTTCGTACATATAACATAAAGGCTGTAAGACTTCCCGCTACAGCTGCAGTAACCCCCATTGATTTCCATGTTACAGGAGTGAAATACTGTTTCTTTGGTCGCTTCGGAGGCTGAGCGCACTGTTTAACTGTTGTAATGGAAAAAGTACGACATAAAGGCCTTACAGCACTTCTTAATAAAGAATTCATCTTATTTCACGTTTACTTTATTATATTGAATAATTATCTTATTACTATCTAATCAGAAATTGGGAATTTAAATTGAAACTCGTAGTTCGTAAATTGTAGACGGCATGGTACTGTCAAGTGTCAACTGTCAGTTTTCATCAAGCTGTCACTGTCGTTAGTCGTAGATGACAGCACAGAGTAAGTAATTTATTATGTTCTAATATGACCTTTCAATTATGACAAGCTCCGGGCACAAGGTGATATGGCAATTATCGTTTCCAATGCTGGGACACGGGCCTCCTATGAGGCTGCAGGCCATAATCCACCACTGACCACAGTCCACAGTACCCAAGTGCGGTTTGGCAGAAGTCGTCGCCACACGTCGGCGTCGCTTGCTTGGTCTCGACTCTCGACCCCCGACTTATCGATTTGAAGTTCGAGGTCCTCATCATTGAGCCAATCATGAGCCAATAGTTTCCTTTTTGTAAAATATATTTTATGAAATTGTTGTCACAATATGTGCTTAAAAATGTTTATATTAATAAAAGTGTTTTTTTTTTGAGCTAGAATGAGCAATCGCTCGTTTGACGTTGCGCCGGAGTAGAAGAACTTAGAAGTAGGTTTTCTGATGGTTTGCTGTTATAAAATAAAACCAATTTTTGTTAACTATGTAAGAATAACTTTAATAAGAAAAACGTAAGGAGAAACGATATAAATGTCTTCAAAATACTGCCAATTATTATATTTGTCACATTAATTATGTCTGGATGTTCAGTCGAGTTATGTTGATATCAAAACTAGATACTTAATTATCCTATAACACTTAGGGATCATTAATCATACACATATCCATGAATCTCTCATTATTTTTAGAAGCACTGTCGACTGAGAGTAGTGTTCATTTCTGTACAGATTACTTCTGTTGCACAGATTTTTAACTTTTAACATACTTATTTAAAGTGGAAGGCCAATGCTTACAATGCCACTATTATGTGTACAATGTCAGTCAAATACATGCTCCAATAGTTTCTATATAAGGTATGGCCGTGAATCTGCCAATACCGGTGTGGTTAGATGAAAAAAAAAATTCAATAAAATAGTATACAAATTCAAAGCAATTCTTTCATTTGATTTGAATAGGTTTTCCATTTGAGGAGTCTATTCTTCCTATGAAAAATTCATCGTTAAAAAATAATACTTAACTACGTACGTTTTATTTTATGTTATTACTAGCTGTGCCCTGCGGTTTTACCCGCAGTGCTCCACTCTTGTTGGTCTTAGCGTGATCGTATATTATTATTAGTCTGTGGCGTGATGATATATAGCCTTCCTCCATAAATGGGCTATCTAACACCGAAAGAATTGTTCATATCGGACAAGTAGGTAGTTCCTGAGATTAGCGCGTTCAAACAAACAAACAAACTCTTCATCAGCTTTATAATACATATTAGTATAGATAGTTACTTACTTATTTAATATAAAAATATTTTTTTAATATTAATTATCTCATTATATACAAATTTTAGGTCAAATACAATTCTTACACATTTTTTGCAGAGTCATTTGCTGTTTTAAAATGTTAAACAGAGTTCTAATAAAATTACATGTTACGAATGAACTAATTAATTACTTAATTGAAAAGTAAAGAAAATGAGTACTATTGGTGGTTTCTTATTCTAATCATCAATCATGTGGCATGCAATATATCGATATTCTGATCGGGCCAATGCACGCGGCGGTGGGTCGACACATTATCAAAGCCGATATTGTCAAACGAATGATAGTCCTTCTGCATGTTCATTTCAGCTAGATTCCTATACCTGGAAATAAAATACACTCTAGTCAATGTGGTTAATCAATATCTCTATTTATAATAGGAAGATATTCAAATTTTTTAAGAAATATAATTTTATTATGAACCTATTAATATAATATAACCTATCATATAATCCTTTATGACTCTCGATTAAAATCTTAATCTCTATTAGACACAATTTGTTAATGTTTTTAATTAAAAATGCATTTTCTTTAACGACTATTAAATATTTGAGCCGGTCAATACCCATTAAAAAATAATCAAGTTTTTCTACCTTAGAAATAACGCTCGAATTAAATAGATATATTCTCTAATAAAAATTATATTTTTTGATTAAATAAGAATAATCGGTATTAGATTAAAATGATTATATTCATGCGACTTGCACACGAGCGATTTATTAGACTCAAGCCAATATAGAATGGAAAGACTGGATACCTCTTGACAAGCACACAGCAGCCCAACAAGAGCAGGACTTGCACGGCGAGCCACGCCAGCACCAGAGCTACCAACAGTAATTCGTGCACGCACACCATTGCGCTGTCACCTACTTTCGTATCTTCAGCTGCAAGTTAACAATCCGATCATTCGTTCAATACTGTTTTGAAATTATAATAGGCAAATTATTCTCTATGTAATTTTCACATAAATTTAACTTTTTATATTTTTTTCTGATTATTTTTATTTCTATTTTTGCACGAATTAATTCATCCTTATAAATCGTATCGTTATTCTTAACATATTTAAATATAGAGAGACTCGCTGTTTTACTGATTAATCACATCTGTAAATAAAAGCGATATAACCATTACATAAAAAAATTATAATAAACTGATACCTAAAGAGGCCCGGTGATCAGCTCGAACAAGCGTGTCAGCGGAGAGGATGTCCCTCGCGCCCACGACCATCTCCAGTTCAAGCGGCACCCGTCCTGCGCCACCCGCGCACAACGCTGACGACCCGCCTTGCGCTACTAGGTTGGGGCTCCATGCTGTCTGAAGTTAATATTTTTTTTAATATATATTTTGACAAGGACTTTGCCTCACACCAAAAATAATTTTAATTAAGATAAAACAACTTGTCATAAGTATAACTGCACAGCACATATTAATAATGAATCGTCATATTCAAATAATTACTTATTTTCATATTTTTTAAATAAATTGTATAACTCTTCTTTTATTTGCTTCATAGTTAACTCACTTCTTGTCTCACGGTCGCAGCAAACGCGCTATCAGTTGGATCAATCGTGGAATTAGTCTGCCGGGAACTTCTTATACCACAATTTACCTGTGGAAAATAACATTTTAAGCAACTTCATTTTAGAAAGGAGTTATTTATTTCATGTTATAATAATTTGGAGTCCCAAAGCATGTAATTCAATGTAGTTTTAACATATGACATACAATACATTGGTTTTTGTTAGTCTACACCCGTGCAGAATTTTTCAGGATATAGTATTTCAGAAATATGTAGTAACATGAGTTTTCCTTACCGGAACACATTTATTTTCGCAGAATCGCACCATAATGGCGAACCTCACGACGTGTGAGTTTGGGAAGCGGAAGGCTTTGAAACGGGCTGAAAGACGCTGCGTGTTGCCCACGTACGATCGGGTAAACGATGGGAAGTCTACCTGTGAGAATAAGCTTATCAATATGAAGTTTTCAGAAAACATATGAACTTAGTTGAGCTGAACAAGTACCTAGTAATTACTTAAAAGCATTAACATTTTTTTTTCTAAAATATACAAAACTACGATGATATCTACGATCTTATTTATGTGAGTTTTTTAGATCAGTTAATATTGATTCATTGTAATTACTTGTCTCAAATTATGCATTATTTTAACAAACGTTCATAATGCGAAAAACAGTCATTTTTTACCTGTCCCGTTGGGCAACCTCTACTATCTAATAGTAACACAGAGCTATCTCCCATCCTTGACGATGCCACCAAGTGATAAGCTTCTATTTCGGTATCATCTAAAAATTATAATTATTTTATATATTATGATGTATTTATTAATTCAATTGATAGATCGTGATTTAGAAGAAAAAAAGGATAATAGCAAATTTAAACAGCTTGTTTAGCCATCCCGGAACAATTTACAAATATAAATATATTATATATGTAGCATGAAAACACAGTTACAATACAATATACATACATTATGTATAAAAGCTACATTTTACCAGAAGTCTCAATACGTAGTTCTAGCGGTTCCCCCAACGAGACTGCATTGGTACCGCCGTCTGTCACTGTCCGCACCACGTACATGCTGAGCGGCGCCGCCCCGGCACCGAACACCGCACTGGCACCAGCTTCCGCACTTGATTCACTCATTAATGACGGCCTACTGTGGATTTGGAATGTTGTAGTTAAAACCTTTGTTATTCTTCAGCTTCAATAATCGTAAAACATTACGTAGACTACGAACAAACATTTTAATCGTAATAAGTAGGTACATCCGTAGGTACAAAGAAGGTCCATCATTTTTATTCTGGTTGGGTTGGCAATAAATAAGTTGATAGGCGTCATCTACTAAATATACTCTAAAGGTTTTTCAAATGCAAGGAAACAGATGACCAGGAAAAATATGCATATTATGATAAATAAAAACAATAACATTTACCTATTATTCTAAATTGCGTACTTAACAGTAAGGACATCTCGGGTTTTATGCTCATAAATCCAACTCAAGGAAGGTAATATTACCTGGTATCATGAACAGAGACAGTAGCGTCAACCTTGGTGTAGCTGCGAGCACCACCACCTGGTGAACATCCCACCCGCACCCAGCGGTCCCCAGCTGTCTGTATGATGGGATTGTTCTGAATCATGAGCACTACGTACGCCATGGTCCTGGAACAAATAACTCCAAATGTGATACTTTTAATGAAACGGCTTATGATAGGGGAGACCGAGGGGTTTTGAAACAAAGGTGAGTTGAAACAGTCTCGATTTCTCCGAACTTAAAACTGTTAGCGATCTGGCAACGTCTTTTTTAACCAACTCCCGCCACCAGCTATCGCGTCAGTTCATGCCGATGACGTCAGTTGTGCAGTTGTGTAGTTCTGAATGACATGTGCCGAAAATCGTAAAAAGTAAGTATTTCATGATTTTTTACGATGCTCGTATTTTAATATTGGTATTGTTTTTTGGGTTGAGTTATTTACGTTTTAAAAACTTATTATCTATTGATTCTTGAAATATACTTGGTAAATTTGATTTCTGTGTATTTACTGCTTGGTCGTGATTTGAATAAAAATTGGGAGGTTTTTTCTCACCGAGGTGATTTGAAACAGACTGTTTCAACTCTCCTTGTTTTCAATTTAATATCTGATTATAGCTAAAAAGTACGAAGATTATCGGATTTTATTGTTGATTTAATGTGTTTATTTGTTTAAGCATGCCTACTGGATGAACTAAAGCAAGAATAAGTTAAAACCAGGCTGTAAAACTAAAAAGGTTAAGGTTGTCAAGAAACGAAGATAGTGATGAAGAAGAAGAGGAATCCTGTTGTATTTGCTGTATGGAATCATATTCAAATAACAGATCCAAAGAAAAGTGGGCTCAATGTTTGAAATGCCAATTGTGGGCTCATGAAACTTGTGCTGGTGGAGAACTTTGTCTTTGACATTTTGTAGATTATTGTTCCTTAAATAGTTTATAGTAGGTACTGATTGTAATACATACTTAAAAAACGACTGATTATTAACTATTTTATGTCAAAGATTTAGTTTTATAAAAATGTAAAACATTTTGTTGATTTGACTGATTATAATTGATGTTACGCATGTTAATTTTTGGTTATTTAGGTGTTTATTATTTGTATTAGACCTACTTGACTGAAATGTCATTAAAATATTACTTATAAAAGTCGTTGATTACTTGAAAATATAAGTTTTAATTAAAACCTTTGAATTAAATCATCATTTTTATTTTGCAGCTCCTATTACTCCCCAAAATCATTATGTTTCAACTCTCCTCGACCTCTGTTTCATCTTACCTCGGTATGAGGGGAATTGAAACAAGTTAACTTGTTACAATTAAGTCAATTTTTAACCACCATCTTTAACGCTTACCGTTTATTTATGCTAACCATTCGGAAGTGTATAGAATAACCTATCGATTGATACCAGTACCATAAGATTTCTGATAATAGTATGAGTTATATCAAACAAAACGTGAAAATTGTTTCAACTCCCCTCGGTCTCCCCTACTGTTGAATTGTTATTTCACTATGCAAATAGATTATGATTTAAAATATACATAGTTAGAAATATAGAAATAAATCAAGTTAGAAAATTGTCTAAATTGTCTACGCAAAGTAAAACTTCTTATATTTCGCTTAACAGAAACTCAAATACAAATCCCATATAATGTAATGTGGTCACATTTTTCTTATCATTAAAACACACAGCCCGCATTTCCCTATAATTAAACATACCTATTTACAACCCCATTAGGTGTTTTAGTGATCGCATACGCAAAGTTGACATCGCAATCCCCATGTAATGGTAGCGATAGTTTCACAGTACCAGCGAAGGCTTGCGCACCGCACTTCTCACCATTTCCTGGTACATACATTCTGCCTTTGAATGCGCCGCGTGGACGATATGTTACTACAAGATTGGGACCTTCACAATCCACCGTTACTGAAAATAAGAAAAATCTTTGAAACACATACATGTTGCCCTTTAACATATTTAACATAATCTAGAACTAATAAGTACTGTATTAAAAATAGCATAACAGGTGAGGACAGCCTAAAAAAGTATATCTCCGTCGCATATATGAACAGGTAAGGTAATAGCACAGACTAATAATAATATACTAGGTAATAGGTAAAGTATTATTTATCAATATTTAAATTTCTCAATTATAATAGCTGAGCCGCCGTATTCCTGACTGAAATTCTTAATGAAATCATTCAACTCACTGTTAAGACAAATCACACGACGGTAATAAGTAGCAGAAGATACTCGACGCAAAAGCCAAGACCCAGTTGTAATGAGGTCCTCGCTGTGCAGATCACAGAGACCTCGGGGTGCCGTCGAGATAAAGGAAAAGCCACGGCATATGAAACGGTCCTCATTTTCGCAAGCTGTTTTACACTAGAAATATACTTTATGCAATTACATCGTAACTTAAATCTTTGGGTGTATAAGTTACCTTTTCAATTCCTAGAAATTACTATATTGTTATTACATTATTGAGAATCAAATTAATTATTAAATTTTAAATTTATAAATACTATTTCCAGGAAAACTATAATGCAAAATGCATAAGAAATGTAGACTGTCATGTAAATCGTAAATGATATTGCTAATTTATGCATATTGGGCTAAAAATGACACACCAACCCGCGTTACAGGCCAATCCTTATCGGTTCTACATTTTCGTAATATGTAGAGCTAAGTTGTTTTCCGATTACTCAAATGCGTGCGATTCTTATCTAATATAGTCACGCATTGCAAAGGTAAATTAGTTATTATATTTTAAAGTCTATGTACATTGAAACCGATGATTTATTATTATTGGTAAGTCAAACCTCATCTTTTGTCGCGTTTTTGATGCTTAAATCTGTCCTCTTTAGCGTCTGATTATTGTACTCTTCGTAGGAACATCTATCTATTTTTTTCGGATCTGAAATCAATGAAGAATGCCAAATATATTTTACAATCCATTAACCAGCATAGGAATAACAAAGTTTTTTACCCAAGGATACGCGATACCGAAAGAAATCGTTTGTACGACTTTCTTCGACTATGAAAAACAACGTAATCAAAACATACTTACAGTCATGTCCACATTCATTTTCTATGTAAAAAGTATAGTAGTTTGACACGCGGTAGGACTCGGGTTCAGTGAACTTATTCTCTCCATTCAATATACAGTTTCCTATAACTTTGTCAGACACAACAAACGTGTCTAATGGGCTGTGCGGATCTATCCATTGCGCAGACCTGTGACAAGGCGGAAACAAATCAAACTCTGATATTTCCGGAAAATTAAGAAAAACAAAGTTTAAAGAAGTCATTCAAGTTTCTTTGAAAATAAATATGAACAGCTTACTAATACATAAACAACATAAATATTACTTGTATTGATAAAAATCAAAGATACAAAAAGCTGATTCCTACTTATAAGTACGTGGTTCATTTCTTTTATGAAAAATTTAATTGTATAAACTAAGGCTTTGTTAATGAATTATTTTATAAAATGAATATTAAGTAAGTTATTTTCATTTTTTAAATGTAAGAAATAAAATGTTCTCTACATAAATATAGATAAAACGATTAGATAAATTATTTATTTTACCATTGGATTTTAAATCATTTTTATACAAACATTTTTCAAAGAATTTAACAACGACGAAAATATAATAAGAAAATACTTAATATGATAAAAATATCCTTGTAACATAAAATAAAATATATATGACTCTATCCTTGTTTTGTAATTTTCGCACCTGTATAATTTCTCATTTGAGGAAAAAAGCGCATCATAGCAGTCTTGTACAGTCGCATTTAGAAGTACTTTTACATTTGAGCCATCAGAGTTAAGGTAGTATCCTGGAGTACTTTCTAAGGCCCACCATCTTTTACTACAGCCAGTAGGTACTAGAATTAAATATTATTTTTGAAATCAGATAATTTTTTTAACAATTTTTACAAACAATTTTTTTTAATATAATATATTTGAGAGTTTTGAGACTAGCTGCTCCGCGCGGTTTCACCCCCGTGGCTCCACTCCTGTTGCCCGTAGCGTGATGAAATATATCCTATAACCTTCCTCGATAAATGGGCTATCTAACACCGAAAGAATTTTTCAAATCGGATCAGTAGTTCCCGAGATTAGTGCGTTCAAACAAACAAACAAATAAACAAACAAATATATAGATTGTAAGTATAATGACAGTAAGTATATTACAAAAAATATTTATTTGTGCTAGTTACTTAATTGGCTCGACAGTTTTTCTGTTTTTATTCTAGTAGTATACAAATACAATAGACCGTGTAAATAATTTTTTATCTATATTAAATGTGAATATGTACTATAAACATAATCTACATAATGCTTATCTATTAAATTCTTAAAAACAATTATATTAAAATCACCGTTACCATGACTAAATGGCAAACAATCGTATACTAACATTTTAAACAAACTTTGGTGAAGTATGCAGCGTCATTGTCCGCTCTCAATTGAGAGACAGGTGACGCGGCGAGGCCCTGGCAATTGCCCTTCGTGTACGTCACAATGACGGACGCACAGTCCTCAAGGTCCCTGCATCTCGCCAAGCAGGCCCCGGTGAGGGACTCTTCGTCTCCACTTGCAGAATACATGAACACCGGCCTGGCTTTGTCCGGTGTCATGCCCGACCATCGAACAAAGCTGCTCGATTCGTGTTGACGACACGCGATCGCATCTATAAGGATATTTATAGCATAGGACTAATTAAATCATTGAAGCTGATGAGTTAATACGATAAGATATTTTTTAATTTTTATCAGAAAATTTAACATTTTTTTTTCTCTATAAAATGAGCTCTTTTTTCACGTCTTATTTATTATTTAGCTCGGGAAATTATGTTAATTATGTGACTAAAACAATTGCTTATTGCGTACTTTTACGTATTATATTGATATATCATAATATTACTTCAAAAATCACATATTATAAGCTATGTCTCAAAAAATGAAATCCCTACGACACAAAGCAAGAGAGTTTAACGGGAGTGCGGCTCAGATTTTTTGTTTCTGATTTTAAGCCAGATATTTTACAATATAATATCAAGCTTAATTATATCGAATCAATACATTCATTGCGATACTTATATCTGCGGTTGATAGCTCGTGTCATATACATAAATAATGTACATTAGGATGCAAAAATTT
The DNA here is from genome assembly GCF_061535395.1 of Colias eurytheme. Lineage (NCBI taxonomy): Eukaryota > Metazoa > Arthropoda > Insecta > Lepidoptera > Pieridae > Colias > Colias eurytheme. Next base: position 3,840,555 of record NC_142983.1, read on the forward strand.
AGCAAAAGGAAACCTGTTAGCACAGTACACCACAGAGCAAGTAATACAGTACACTATTAACTCTTCTGAAGACATCACGTAAGCAAGGTAAGTATTTTTTATTTAATATACAACGCGTATAATTATTAAAAAAATATTAATTTTATGTCTTCTGAAATAAATTGTTGTTACTATTTTGTTTTTTATCCGAGAGTCTCTGAGAGACTTTTTTGAAGAATGTAATGTTTAAAAATATTTTAATTCAGAATTACATATAAAGATGTAAACATTCTATATTCTATATCATGTTTAAAGAAAACAATTGAAGACTATATTATAATTTATAGTATAAACGGATGTCAGTTAATGTGCCTAATTAGTTATGTACCTACTAGGTAAATTTAAAATATGGTAGGTACTTACTTATGAATATAAGTTTAAGTTACTATTACAAACTAATGACTTTAAAAGTAAACAAAAACTGTTCAATAAAATTTTATTAAATAAACCAGTTTACATTCATCTGTCATCATACCTATGTATAATTTATTATGATTTATTTAGGTGGACTAGCTAATAATTTTTGGCGACATAAATGGCGATAAAATATTATTAGTGTTAAAAAGTATCATGGGATGCTGTTTGGCCAAGCACCTCTCATAAAATTACGAGTACCAGCCAGTAGTACATTTTTGTGATTATTGAACACTTTAAACTTTAAAAGATTCTATTTTTTTACAGATGATACATCGACGTGTTTTGAACATATTTATCATTATGATGATAATGGTATTAGCAGCGGCTGTATTGGAAACAAAAATGTGTCCTACTAATTCCATTGCTATTAAAGGTGCAGGAGGTACCGTGCGATGTGTACCAAAAAATTAATTTAAGAATATTTCTAGCTATCTCATGACCTATCCTGATCTATAAATATGTGGATTAAAAGCAGCAAAGGCCCAGTATACTTAACCTGTATGATTAATCTCGAAATTTATTTATAGAAAATTAAAAAAATGTCAACCTTTGAAATTGAAATAACTATTGTTGTATCTAAATGCGACCAATTATAATATGTGCTATGTATTCCGATTTCCGACATGTGAATTATTTTTATTGGAAATAAAATACTGTATGTACAACGTTGTCTAATATTCTTTTTATGATTTTTCCCAAACGGCACATCTAATATTCTTTTTTAATTTGTAAATTAGTCTTATGTATAAAAAATTGATAATGTAAAACCTAAAAAAAACAAAATATGTGCTACGATTTAATAAAGTCGTCTTGTCAATGAATATATTAATTTTAAATCGATCATGCTATTAAAATAATTATTTTATTCTTGAGTTGTTCCGATAAGACGTTGAAATGTTGTTATCAATTTAATTTTATTACGTTTTTTCTAGGTCCCTCTAAATAATTCCAAAACATAATAGCCAATTCAATTAGTTTTCCTATCGAACCTATATGTAGGTAGGTATAATATGCTCACAAGTGGAATGAGGAAAAGCTTTTACTTTCAATAAAATCTCTTTATCTAAAAAATACACATATATGTATTTTAACCGGCAGTTTTGCAAAGCCTACGGCCGCACCATACTGGGCGTGTTTTATTATTCGTGGTTTCTTTTTGAGACAACGTACAAATTCTATCTATATTTAATACTAGCTGTTCCCCGCGGTTTCACCCGCATTGCTCCGCTCCTGTTGGTCTTAGCGTGATGATATAGCCTATAGCCTTCCTCGATAAATGGGCTATCTAAAACCGAAAGAATTTTTCAAATCGGTCCAGTAGTTCCTGAGATTAGCGCGTTCAAACAAACAAACTCTTCAGCTTTATAATATTAGTATAGATTAAAATGAATGTTTCACTGTATATCCTATAAAGAATCGTCTTTTATAGAAACTTCAGCTGTCAGCAAAGTGATGTGCATGAGCCCTTTAAGGTTTCGGACTACGGAGTTGATTCAATCAATCTTCAGCAGTGTGCTGCAGGCTAAATCACGGTGTAAATGTAAAACAAACTGTATCACTGAAACGTAGGTACCTAATGGTGATGAGATATTTGACGCAAGTGATAATAAGCTAAGCTCGCTTGATACAAATATGGAATTAAAACTAATGATAGAGCATATCTTATTGAAATTTTATTTTATTGAGTAGGTACCGTATATTATATTATCTGTGTATGGTACAGCTATATCTACTTGATGACGGTCAACACGCCACAAATAAGCAAAGCTACTCCAATTGGATAGGTTGGTATGTCTTCCTCATTGCACCGCTTTTTAAAATGTAAATGGTGGGACCTAATTAATTATTACTTACTTTTTGTAATACGAGGCTTTCTTTTTATATATTGACAGTGCTATTCTCCGTCATTGGCATTAAAATTGATATTAATTATTAAATAAAGAAAATAAGAAACCAGTACGTTATATTTATACCTACCTATGTCTTTATTTTTTAAGAACCTAAGAGCAGGAAGTTTTACGAACCTAATCGTTGGACAGACGTGAGACAACGTAACATGTATTTTTAAAATGTTATATTTTAATTACTATAGGTACATAAATAAAATAAACTTATAAGTTATAACTTTAAAATTACAACTTAATAACAATAGTCGACGTGACAGCGATAGCTTTAGATAGAGCAATCTCGAAATTAATCTTGTTATATTATGTACCTAGTTATTCTTTGCCTATAGGGTTTTAAATAAATAAAGTACATAGTTGAGGTATAAAAGTCATTAAATAGATAAAAATTATCGTAGGTAAAAAATATCAGGATATACTTACTTGCACTGTTCACAATTACACATAGAGCCAAGGCTCTTAAAACTATATTATTATTTATTATATAATACATTGTTTACACTATTCACATGCGCTCGGTAACTTAACTAATTTACAACTCGCGGACGCACTATTTGTCCTTCCGTAATGTTCATCATCAAGTTATTTAATTTAAAATGACAATTTCAAACGAGGTTTAAAAATTGTCACTCTACTCTCGTATAATTTTCTATGAATAACGCAGATACAGCTGAATAAACATACTGACGTCTTCTATTTACCTACTTATGTATTCTTTCAAAAGTACAATGAGACTAGAGTTTAAAAAAATTGCATCGCCATGTACGTCGAACTGTTGCGATAGTAAATTCGTCGTGGAAAAACAATTTTCCGAATGCACGTAACGCGTTTAAACCACTGTTTACTGAAATCAAAGTGCAGCCGTCATGTGCCGGTCCCCACTCCTCAGCACGACCTTGCAGTTATTATGGTTTTACAGACAATTTACAATAGAATGACGAGTCAACGATAGTGAAAACGAATGATAATACGCTCGTTTGACGACAAACTACGTATTTTGTAACGGCCACGGCATACGGGCGAAGTGCTTCCAGTAATAACAGAGCCACTGTTTTACCGATAACCAACATTTTACTTCGCATCATTACGAAACCATCCGTCATAATATTATGCTCGTTTGTCAATTTCATCATGCTGGTAATTTGCATAATTGGTGAGGATCTTGATATCCGTCCGTCTCCTATTGATAGAATATAATGAAGGGTTTACGGCTAGACAATATTGTGTAAATTGGTGCCTGTAGTACAATGTCAATCACTTGGACTGCTAGCCCTTGGCTCTAAGTTAGCTTATGGTAGAGGATTGATGGGATTGATGGGATTTTCAGGCAGGACCTTTCGGAACTACGAACGAGAATAAGCTGCATATTTTAGCCCATTAAGTTGACAAGAAACTATAGTATAATGCATGTAACTACTTAGTTATAGGTAGGTATAATTCCAAACACTCGTAAAATCATAACAAATTATCTGAATTCTGAACGTCACTCCATTCTAGTCACATTCTAGTGGATAAATAAAGTCTAATAGTCGATCTATGAACGTTTAAAAATATATTATATTATAAACCATACTTTAGCATGCCACCATTTATGCTATGACCTATAAAAGTAATCTGTTATGTTAATTCGACTACATTCAGTATTGTTATGCTAATGCTTCACCGAAGAATGCAAGCCGATCGCGTGCGTAGACAGACGAGCCAAATAAAAACTGTGAACTGATCTATGGTGTTCAAGGACTATTTAAAAGTTATAATAAAACATTTCATAATATGTATATATAATTATATATGTATCGGAAATCTGAATGATGACAGGAAAATCTATTTCGTGTTACCCGGATGAAAGATTCTAGGTATATAACCAGACTAATTTTGTATCTAAGACGTAAGTCTTACATCTTACATCTTACATCTTCATACATATCTAATCGGTCAATTTTGGACGAAAGAGTAATAAAATCCTCCTCTCTCCAACTCCCTTCTTCACATATGACATACTTACTTTCACGTATATGACATTTTAGGAAAAAATAGGATAATATAAAATAAAAAATTGACACTATTCCATACCAAGACCAATAAAGGGTTTTTGTGTTGGCAATAAAACAACAGTACTAGCGATAAATAATTTATTGTGCGCTTATGATTATGATCAAAACAACTTATAATTTACTCTCACATTAACACGAAATGGCATTTGCAATAGCAAAGTGGTAAATAAGCTATTTAGCTATAGTCCTTTTCACCTATGATGATTCCTGTGACACTTCATCGTGTTCCGAATTACGAATTTTATGTTTAAAAAGTCAAAATAATTTTAGTGCATAATATTTTTATTTTATGGCGGCATTATTACCAAAAATATAAAAATGAAACATCTTAAGCTTATAAATCAAAAACAGTATTGTTTAGTTTAATATAATGAAAAATAAAATAAAATAACACAAAAATATAATACCTACGCAATTCGTGTACATGAAATGGATCGTTGAAAAATCATAGAGTTGGAAAATCATATAATCGGCGCCCATCTTGTGATCGTTTGTCAATCGAGTCAATCGTCTGTACGAGTGCGTCAGCCTTGTATACAAGTTGCATTTTTATATTGATACTTTACGTGGTATTCTGTTATTGTTACTAATTGTTATTGTTGACTTTTTGTTGCTGTTGTTTGCTAAGTTTCCTTAGTTAATTGTTGGCGAAATGCCGAAAAAACTAATTTTGGTACTTTAGGCTAAGGACTCACGAAGCGTTTTACACCCGCGCCCGCCGCGGTTGCGGAATTGAGTTTTATTTTCAAAACTCACGAGACCGGAGTTTTTTGCGGTTACGCAGCCGTCGCGGTTGCGATTATCGCTCGCAAACTTGGCGTTTGATTATCGCAAAACGAACGGTTGCAAGACGGGCGGTTAAACGATTAGTTGAGCTCCAGACCGCCATGGACCCGCCGCGGCTGCGGGACCGCGAACCGCGCCCGCCGGTAATAGATGACCGCCGGTGCAGCGGGACCCGCAAACAATCGCACACGCCGCGGGCGTAAAACGCGTCGTGAAATGTGCTTTAATTTTTTACATAAATATCTGTATTCTACAAAGGCTGCGGGCCCGCAACCGCGGCGGGCGCGGGTGTAAAACGCTTCGTGAGTCCTTAGCCTTATTCAAATCGATTTCATTTCCATATAGAATATTATCGATTATCGGAAACAATTGATACGATTTCAGTAACCGACATCTCTACACGTGTCAAAAATCGATGTGTCACAGAAATCATCTTAGGTGGAAAGGACTATAGATTGCTAAGCTACCAGGTACAATATGAATGTGTTTTATAGCTTTAGAGTTTAGGCAACTACGGTACAATACTATAAATTTGGGAATTTGTAAACAATTCATAATTTTATTTTAATATAAATGGTTATATTTCATAGCAAATTACATTGGGGTTTAAGCTTCATTATTTATATGAGTGTTATATTTCAGACTAGTATTTTAATCAGAATTACAAAAATATTACATCTATTCATTCAACATATTTTCATAAATGCAAATACATCTCCTGGAATTAATGCAATAACAACAATTTGTAGAAATATCAACGTTTTCAAATATATGACTTTACTATTCTTAAATCTGAATATAATTTTCAAAGTTATCAAAATATCTTAAGAAGCAGGCATTGACAGACATGATTAGCGAAGTTTACCTTGCCGTGTGTAAGGTACGTAAGGCAAGAAAATATATTGTCATACAATTTATTGAAACAGAAAATGATTTTTTTTATTACTGTGTTTTAAAAGCTAACAAAACTATTTCAATCTCTAAAAGTATGTGAATCTAATGGAATACAATCTTATGAAACTCTTGTCTATGGAAATTATTCGTACGTGCAACCCCAAAATAGAATTATTATTGTCTATCATTTGTAATTTTAACTATTGCCTTAACAATTTTCATAATAATATTATCACAATATACAGATGCAACCAGTAGGGAAACTTCATACAAACGTTCGAAATGGCTCACGCACACAAATAAGCGTGTTTACGAGAATCGTAAGGGTATTATGACAATTATTGACAAATATAAGAATACTCTTACGATTCTCTTAGTTGTGTTCGTGAGCCATTTCGAACGTTTGTATGAAATTTCCCTACTGGTTGTATCTGTATATTGTGATATATTACTTTGGACCTTATCTGCAATGAATTAAAGATTATAATACTTTGTTTGGCTATGTTTACTTTAAGACATAACAAAAATACTTTATTAACGATAGTTTGTATGATTATTATTTATTACAAAAATAATTTTTATTGTAAGGTACTCGATTTCGATTTTATTTCTAAATAATTCTTAAAACGTGCATAAAATAAATGTGCAAAAAAGATGGCACAATATTCAACACCATGTAGATTTAAAGAATACAAATAAAATAAAAATAAATAATAAGCGGTGATGGCTATATTATAAGCAAAAGGAAAAACCATAAACAATTTTAAATGATGATTGCCTCCTATGACTAGTAGATTTTTTTTTGTATACTTGTTAATATTATATATGTAGGTATTGATTATACTTTAACCATAGCATCTTTTAATTCTGACCAACATTACACTTGGTCGACATAATCAATGATATTATATTTTATATGAACATAATCTGTAATACAGTCACAAATACAATAATGTACTTTAAATAGTCAAAAAAGCACACACGATAATTAGTACGAAAAAATTATAAAAAATGTCTGGAATAATTCAAGCCAGGAACTGAATAATAACAATATTTCGTTTTATATCAATTACAGTAAATAATACATTAAATATATTCCAATAATCAACAAATTTAACAAATAAAAAATATAACAAATAATATATTCGGCGGTAATCAGGTACAAAACAATTATCATTTGGTAATTTTAGCTTTGGTTGATTTTTTTATAATTACAATCACTAATACAAATCAAATATAAATACGCAACAAAAAATATCTTCCTGACATATGTAAATACTTCAAAATTTTCATTTCTTGAACATTAACATCTCAACTTTTATTTATTGTTTCTAAAAGTCTTTGATTAGACAAAAGTAATCATTTTTATTAAATTCTTTTGCTCAGAATATTTAATTCAACTCGTTCAAAAATAATTACTTTTCTAATTCAAAGACTTTCTTTGCCCATTCTCAATTCGAAACCTTTCAACATATTCTTCAATGGCCATACCATTATTTGGCACCAATATATTGAGCGTCACTTTTTAAAATGAATATCTTAAATTTCACAACCAATCAAATTTGATACGTCTCGGATATACGTAAAGCTAAGTGCACGCGATTTCATAAAATATAAATATTTTCACACGCACTCAATACACATCAAAAAAAGCAAAATCGCTCAAGCTTGTATATATTTTCGGCCAGCATTTTCTTCGTAGTGCTTTAAATACGTCAAAGCAGTCAAGAAAAGCGGTGTTCCGAATTAGAATTGTGCTTTTTTGGAACATTTTTTTTTATTTACTTTTTTAACATTTATCTTCTTTTTTTTGGAACGTTAAAAGACTTCAAATTGAGAACGTTCGAACTAGACCGGTATTCGGTCTCTGAGGTACGACAAGATGGACGCCGTGCCCTTTGCCAGAATCGCGTGTCGAGGCTGCCTGAAGCAATTACCCATCAGCTCTAATGACCTGGAAATAGGTCATTATTATAATACCGGCCACTTTTAAAGCGATTCAAAACATAATCATCGTTGACAAGGAAAACAACAGCTTCTAGATATCTATAATAAAAACGATGCTGATATAAATGTATCAACAATCGTGAATATCTTGATGTATATTGTAATTATACTTTTAATTTTAACAGATTGAACATATTATGCTCCGTATTTCTACGAATAATGCAAGTAGCAATATTTTATCCCAAATATAACGGTGTTAATCACATGATATTAAGATAAAAATGAGTTACGAAATTATAAGTTTTGTACATTAAAATTGCTATTTTACTAGAAACTTTTCATACTCTCTGTTCAGTTACAATGCTAACTTTCAGTACTCGAAACTATCTTTCTAGAAATTTGTCAAACTCCCTAATATATCATTTCAATAAAAAATTTTGCTCCAAACTCACCTCAAATGCGTAAAGTTCCCCAACTCAGGTGGCACACTCATAATACTGTTATTGGTAAGATCTAATACTGCCAATCGCTTTAATTTAGCGAGAGCATCTGAAGATACATTGATCTCAGTTACTTGGTTCTCAGCGGCCAAGAGAATCTCTAGATGATCCAACTCGTACACGCATCGCGGGATTTTTGTGAATCTATCGAAAATAAATAAAATTTAAAAATGTATGCGTGTACTAGAGTACACACGTAAGAAGTGAAACTTCTTTATGACCTTATTTTTCAAAAAGTAATTTACTATATGCAACTTTACAGAAATACGTCAATCACGCGTATAAGGCATAAAAACAAGATGGCGCGTAACGAAAAAATGTTACACTAAATTTTTTTCCAACCCCGATAAAGAAGTTTCACTTCAAAAATAACAAGGAAAACTGACTTGTGTTAAAATTAAATAAGATCGCGTGTTATAAGGGTAAAAACCTAAGTGTAAAAGTGTACATGTAAAATGTAAAAGTGTAAATTCTATTTTTTTTCCATTTACACTTAAATGCAAGTTACCTTCATTTATTTTTATAACTTAGGGTTGATTCAAGGTATAGCTAATAAGATAATAAGGGATTAGGTTAAGTGGTAAACTTAAATCCGCTTTACTTTTCTATATTCTTTGTATAACTATATTCTTATAATTGTTAAGATGTTTTATGTAAGAATACTAGCGGTCCGCCCCGGCTTCGCCCGTCGTACCTACATGTTTAAACTATCCTATCTCTCAAGTTGTATCGAACTGCACATGGTGTGCGAATTTTATTATAATCGGTTAAGTGGTTTAGGAGTCCATTGAGGACAAACATTGTGACACGAGATTTATATATATTAAGATTTTAGCTGTTATAGCAAATTAATCTATAAGTACTTTTAATACCAAACATAAAATAACATAGTCTTAAATCCTATACTCACTTATTATTACAAATCACTAGTTCTCTCAAGTGTTTCAAATCACCCAATTCAATAGGTAAATCAGCAAGGCAATTTTTGCCCAAGTCAAGAAACTGCAAGTGTTGTAAAGCACCGATTTCCGGCGGTACGCTCTCTATACTATTCGATGATAGAATCAGTTGTGATAGCCATTCGCTGAGCATGGTAATGCTGAAAAATATTTTTCTTAATATAATCATAATTTTTTAAATCAAAGCGTATCATCAGATGCAATCCTATAAGTTTGATTTTTTATTGATTTCACGTTTAACCATTAGTGGAAAGTATTATAATTTATAACTAAATGACTTCTTTATCGAGTACACAGATATTGCCGTATACCCGCATTTTTGTAATTTTGCGCAATGCTGTTTTCTTCACCCATTGGATATTAATTTAATATTCGATTAGATTTTGTGCATCATTTAGTCAACACTTACCAACCTACCTTACATTTTTGTTTCATGCAACAAAACCTATTGTAAAATCAAAGAACTAAAAGACTGAAGAAATGTCACTTAGTCTCATACTAACCTAGCAGGTATAGCAGTGAGTTTATTCTTGGATATGTCAACGATATGCACCTCCGCGTCAGCGGCTGCGCGGAACACGTGGTCCGGGATGCACGTCAGCTCGCGGCCAGGGACCATGAGCGACTGACTTTTTTTCATCGTGTACCTGATATTTATGTGATGGAAAACATTTGTTTATACTCTCACTTTTATTGAAATTACCTTAGAATCGAACGAAAATGATAAATGTATTAAGCAAATACACAATTTATGGCCGACTCGAAGGACCACGTGAAAGACTGGGAATTTACACTCTTACGATTTACGCTCTGTGAATAAATCATTATCAGCACATAGAACACATAGAATCATGAAATCAGTTACACACAGAATCATGAACAATATTTTTGAAAACCACGGCTTCATTCGCGTGTGCAAAAAGTATCCTTAAAATTTATAATTTTATTTTTTTAGTATGATATGTAGCATTCGATTCTCCCTAAACATCATATTTATATCATAACATTATGGGACATACTTATCAGGCCATTCCGCTTCGTATCTGGTCTCAGAGACAACTTCTTCACCGATCCTGTCCCTCAGATATTTCATCATTCTATCCGTACCACCACGAATTACGTCTTGTCGCACAAACGATAGTTTGTTCCCTTCCATATTTATACTTTGTAGCTGAGATAGGAGTCCTAAATTCCTTGGTAACCTATAAATAAATAATATATGTTATCTTGGAGGCAATTTATACTAGACAAATTATAAGAGGTATTTGTTTCAAACTCAAACTCAAACATTTATTCATTCAATTAGACTTCTAATAGAAGCACTTTTGAAACGTCATTACATATTTTAAAATTTACCACCGATTCGGAAAGCAGTATCTACGGAGAAGAACCGGCAAGAAACTCCATAGTTGCTCTTTTAAATCATGTCAGTTTTACAATTTTACAAAATACATATGTAACATCATAATATATTATAACATGCCAAAGAACTGTCCTGTGGTTTTTTCGCGACAACCCTCCATGGGTTTTTATCGTCCATATATTCCTGAATACTGTAGTACGCTCTCTGAACTAGTACATTTTTTATATAAGTTTTAAATTTAGAACTACTAAACTCTTTAATATTATGAGGAATTCTATTGTAAAAGCGTATACCTTGACCCATAAATGAATTTTTAACTTTAGCTAATCGGAAAAATGGCATTTCAATTCTATTTCTGTTCCTTGTGCCATAACAGTGTCTATCTCCTACTCTTGTGTGTAAGTCGGCGTTTTTGTGTACATGCAAAATATTATTAAATATATACTGTGATGGTACAGTAAGGATACCAGTATTCTTAAAGAGATCTCTTAGTGAGTCCCGAGCACGTAAATTATATATAGAGCGAATGGCTCTTTTCTGTAAGATAAATATAGTTTCTATATCTGCTGCCCTGCCCCATAGTAGAATTCCATAGGACATAATACTATGAAAGTAGCTGAAATAAACCAATCTAGCTGTATCTTCATCGGTGAGATGCCTTACCTTTCGGACTGCATATGCTGCTGAACTGAGCTTACCTGCAACGGTGTTGACATGGGCTCCCCACTGTAGTTTCTCGTCCAATGTTAACCCAAGAAATACAGTCGATTCTGTAGGGTGTAATACCTCCCCGTTCAAGGTAATATTTCTGCTTAACTTTTTAACGTTTGGTAGTAAAAATTCAACACAAGTTGTTTTTTTGGCATTTAATAATAAATTATTAGCAGTAAACCAGTCGGATATGTGTAAAAGAGCACTGTTCACTTCGTCAACATTTGGGTCATGCCTATCCACATTAAAAATTAATGAGGTATCATCTGCAAACAGAACTATTTCACACCTATCCTGTAAATAATAAGGTAGGTCATTGATATATACCAAGAACAAGAAGGGTCCTAAAATAGATCCCTGTGGAACACCAATGTTAATTGACGCACCGCCAGAACGTTCTCCATTAACAACTACAGTTTGTATCCTATCATGCAGGTATGAGGCTATGAGGTTCTGAGCTTGTCCTTTAATCCCATAGTGACTAAGTTTACGCAATAGAGTACAATGTTCCACGCAGTCAAATGCCTTGGAGAGGTCACAAAATATCCCCAAAGCATTTTTTGAGTTTTCCCATGCCTTATATATATGTGTTAGTAGTGCAACTCCAGCATCTGTGGTTGAGCGCCCCTTTGTGAAACCAAACTGTTTGGTGTGCAGCAAATTATTAGATGCAAAGTGACTAGTCAATTGGTTTAATATTAACTTTTCGAATACCTTACTTAATGTTGGTAAAATCGAGATAGGTCTATAGTTGTTACAGTCTTCTTGATCGCCTTTCTTAAATAGAGGTATGACTTTACTAAGCTTTAATAAATTAGGAAATGTACCATAGTCACAACACTTATTAAATATAAAAGCTAAATTGTTCGCAATATTTTCTATTATATTATTAACATTCACAGAACAAAAAAGGATTGATGGATGTTGCACTATGAAACACACGCAATACTAAGTCTTAATGATATGGAAATATGGTCGATTTTCAAAGATTTTCTAGTTGAAGGTGATGGACATGTTTTGTGCGTGTGTATACATAGGTATATTTTTCATTCATAAATATATTTGAATCACGGAACAGACAACTGTTACAAAGATTATGTTAATTTATGCAACTTCCCATTTAGCATATTACTATTTAGGTACTATTCACATCATATTATTGTTTCTAATGAAAATATAATTTCCGAGGATGATTGGAGGGTATTGACAGTAATTCTAAAATACAAGAAATAGATTTGAGATAATGATGATGTTTATTATTTTGAACTTGTTGCCAAATTATCTATGTGTACTAATATTATAAAGCTGAAGAGTTTGTTTGTTTTTTTGTTTGTTTGAACGCGCTAATCTCGGGATCTACTGGTCCGATTTGAAAAATTCTTTCGGTGTTAGATAGCCCATTTAGCGAGGAATGTTCTAGGCTATATATCATCACGCTACGACCAACAGGAGTTGAGCCACGGGGGTGAAACCGCGCGGAGCAGCTAGTCACTACATAGTATAAAACAAAGTCGCATTCTCTGTCCCTATTTCCCTATGTCCCTTTGTACGCTTAAATCTTTGAAACTACGCAACGGATTTTGATGCGGTTTTTTTTAATAGATAGAGTGATTCAAGAGGAAGGTTTATATGTATAATAACATCCATTAAATAGTGGAGAAGTACTGTTATTTTTGAGGTTTCTAATGTGATGTCGTAAATAATTACATTTTATCCGCTTACATTGCAAACGCAGGCTGAACCCTACGAGTTTTATCAAAATAATGTACTAAGTATTGTACACATTAAAAAGGTCTACAGAAAAGTCCGCGATGGCATATGTCTATCTCTTATGGATAACCCACAATAACTTTTTTTTGTCATTTACTTTTTACGACAAATAATGGCTAATTTTCGAAGCGATTTTAACCAATACAGCATTAATCCTTAACCAATTAAATACCTTGAATACATTGTTCATTCAATATAGATCTATATGGCCCTTTACACCGTATGATTTAAGTGAATATTTTTGAAGATATTACGGATTTAAAAATTGCGGGGCGTACCGTTTGCGGCGGTACCGGCCGGCCGGGCCGCTATGTTTTTATATACAACGTTAAAAGTTTTTCTGTAGTGTATTTAGTATCAGCATTGCACCCGTGCGAAGCCGGGGCGGGTCGCTAGTTATAAATAAAAATATAATTTAACCGACGACGCGACGTTCAAAACAACGGTTTGACGCAAATAATCTTGAATGCAGAAATAATAAATATCCCAAAAGTATACTAATTACTTAAACACTCACTGATTTAAATTATTATTGGTCAGATCGAGTCTTTTCAGTTTCTGTAACAATGATATGTTGTCAGGCAGAATTTCCAATTTATTGTCCCTTATATTTAATATATTCAAGTGCTGCATCTGATCGCAGAACTCTTCGGTAATCGCCTGGAAAAACAATACAAGATCAATTGATATTAATCGCGTTATTTTTGTCTCGCGTCATTGACTTCGCACATTCATTACCGGCATTGTGAGTTGGAAATAGAAAATGTTACATAATAGTCATAATACATTTACATAACTGGGTATAAGTTAATAATTTGCATGTAAAACGATAAAAAGGTAAAGCATTTGTATAGATTACAAATGTTTCAAATCTTTGAAATATTTTGAGAAGAAATTAGTTTCCGGGAAGTCTGAATTTGATGAAATGACACTTTTTAAATTGATTATATGTATATACCCTTTAGAAGCCAGCGAACGTTGGATATCAAACATTTATATAAATTAAAAACTGTAGCAAAACATCATAACTAACTGAATTATAAATTATTCAATCTATTATTAAAGAGTAGGTTTAGAGAGTAGCCTGCTTGTGATTATCGCAAAGTAATTAATATGTAACGGTTATATGATACTTCGGCGTTTGAACGCGACCGCATCCACTTTGAAACTCGAATAGTTTTAACAGATTATTAAACAAAAGGTACACGTGAAAAGAATGATAAATGATTACATGGACATTTTATAAATAGCGTGAATATATAATTTGAATAGCCTTGCTAAAATTATGACGAATAAAAAATTGTCCAAATGCTAATAAAAATAAGACATAAGACACTTATGTACTAAAAAGAGCGTGTAAGAGCGAGCGTAAGAGAGAGCACACGTGTCAGAAGTAAAACTTCTTTGGCAAGATTCAAAGATACAAAATTATAGATAAAATTTTACTCTCAACGGGCCTAAAAAAATTTCATTTCAAAAATATTTACCTTAATAAAATTATTAGCTAAGTATATTTCCTTCAGAGCGTTGCATCCGTAAAAATCTGGTAACTCTTCAATATTATTATGATTGGCGTCTAAGATCTCCATTTTCCTCAATTCACCCATTGGTGGTAAATTCTTTAAATTATTATTGCTTATATTAAATTTCTTTAAATCTGTGAAAATTAACTTAATACAGTTTTAGTTTCCTAAGCTATATTCTAAATCCTATAAAACATTGTACATAATGGATTTTTTGTGTTTCCGTGACCCAAAATTATACATTAACACAAAATGTTTAAAAAAATATCTCAATGGAATTGATCAAATATGCTGTTGTTTACTGAATTATAAAAATATTTAACTATTATTTTATTACTGGCAAAATATTTGGTAAAAGTTTCAGTATCAGTTATGGCGCGCCATAAATGAATCAGCTTGGTAATATTTTGTTCAAGTAACTCTATTATATTTCAATAAAGGGGATCGGCTTACAAAGATGTACAAAGCAAGGTCATGGCAAAATTCAAATAAAGAGTGGCATGGTAAATTTTTTGTATAGCCTCTGACTTATTCTACAATTTTTATTCATTTTATCTCATATTAATAAGATGAGGATTTTTTAGGTATCAGTTTGTGATATCACTTACCTCTCAAATTAACAATATCTGGAGGAAGTTCCACTAGTTCATTGTGAGATAAATTGAGTTCCACCAATCGCACCAAATAACCCATGCCTGGTGGCAATGATGACAGTTTATTATGTGATAAATCCTGCAAATTAAATATTTATGAATAACAAATTTAAAATTTAAGCATATAAGCATTTGCATACCAACTTTACTTTTAATTACTTACTCTAAAGACTACAAATAAATAATTCAATTCATCTGATAAATAATATTGTAAATTCCTTAGAGATAAAATATTTTATTAGATCTGTTGAAAATAAATGATATGAAATCCCTTAATCCTTATTCCTTGATTACTTTTAATGATAAGAATAGTTTTTTTTTCTCTTTGCATTTTATTGCTTTGAATTTTTTAATTTTAATGAGTGGCTCATTAAATATGGCTACAAAATATTAAATGAAATGATTGGTTTATTAAAGTAACTTACCAGAAACGTTAACATGACTAAATCACCAAAATCAGGTACGATTTTAATAAGCTCATTATGTGATATGCTCAGCCACCTCAACTCTGTTAATTTGTAGAACTCTATCGGCAACTCCTTCAATTTGTTATGGTCTAAGCTGAGATTTGACAAGCTCTTTAACTCTCCGATCTCTGGTGGTAGGCATGTTAAGGCATTATCGTGTAACTGAAAATATATTGCCTCAGTCAGAGAATATGGTGAATTAGATATTTTTCAAATTTCGCTTGAAGATGGAACATTAATTGTTTGGTATATTTATGCTTTTAGCTTTTCTATGTTGGGTGATGCAAGTTATGGCAAGAAAGCACAGTTTTATTTATCATTATGCTATTGGAGTAAGCGCAAATATTGATATATTAGTTTATATTACAACTATTAATTAATAACAGTTTTGATAAACTAAACAATACAACTTTGATTCAAATGTTAAATATTTCATGAAAAATACACAATATGTTAATAACACGTAAAAGAGTTTACCTTGAGGGTAACAAGATCTTGTAGTAATTTGACATTTGGCGAAATTGCCTTAATGACATTGGAACTGAGATCAAGCATTTTCAAGGGCTCACAGTTCCACCAATTATTTTGGTCTGATCTTGCAAAATCTACCTCTTTGGTATCATCCATAACAAGTTCGTCGATTTTCCACACATTTTCAGGAACTGCGAGAACCAAATAAGTAATTTTAAAGAATAAATTGCCTATGTTTACATGGGATTTATCTTATTAAATAAAACATTTCAAACTTTAATTTTAAACTCACCGCTCCCTAGTCCCCTGTTGCATAAACTCAGCTGTCCTGTCCGCTTTGCTGATTTAATTAAGCCAATTGAGAGCTCACTATCATCTGCTTTTTTATCTTGAAGGTGAAAAACAGATTTATTACACACTTTAACTCTTGATTTTATCGGTGTTCGTCGAGACATAGCAGTTGTTTATTTATAAATTTAGTTTAATAATTAATATTAGTTCAAAAATTGTTTCATTTACATAAACATTTAATTTATTATGTCTAGCATAACACTGCGTGCAAAGTGCATCATTTTCGAATTTCCATTTGGATTGGAATTGACAATTGAATTGAATGACTGATTGCGATTTGTGAAAAGACATTGACAAATCGATTATGAAATTTTTGACAGCCGTCATTAGAAAATGACAAAAAAATTACATTATTATACCTACTGGGATCGGGAGTTACCATTTGAAAAAAGAAGAAGAAAAAAAAGAAGTACATTACCTACATTACATTACAAACATTACCACATCAAATTTAATTAGACGATGTATTTCTAGAGAAGAAAATATTACGATCTAAAATAAAACTTATTATGTATTAGTAAAAGTTGAAGCTTTTTCATTTTAAATCATAATGTTCTATAATTTTATTATCATAGTAATTAACAATATTTACCAAATGGGTGGCCGTAATTTCCTTGGGTTCCTATGGACCTATCAGATGCACCAATTTCAATCATAATTTTGATTTACCGTGAAAGTTCTGTTCAAAAACGAATCATATTATTTCTATGTTGACTCTACTCCAGCTCTAGCTCATATTATTTAATTTATGTATAAGTAGTATAATATTAAATAGTTACGCGCATCACGCATGAACTAACTTCATACGGCTTACCTATGTTAAGCTAAACGCTTAAACTAGTTAGGCTAGTCAAATTACCTGATAGAATATTCTGATTGAATCGTATTCACAAACTGAACAGCGTATGATGAGTGTTCTCGACACTTTACCAGACTTTACCTACATTATTTTTTAAAATATGAACCTATTATATTTAAAAAAAACTGAGCTTTCAGCTTAATTATTTGAGAATTGACTGTCAATTTATTATAATAGATAAAGTTGTCATCAAAATACAGACCTATTTTTTATATTTATTAAATATTTTGAAATTTTAGGTACATAACAGATTAAATTATAATCGAAGAGGAAACTACATTATTTTATTTATGATCCTTCATTGTATTTTATCAGGAACCGAAATGAAATGACACATCTATTTAGAAAGTATATATTAGGCGGACTTATTGCTTAGAAGCAGTCTCTTCCAGGCAACCATAAAAATAAAAGACATATACGACTATTTGTAGGTAAGTTCATTATTCACACATCATATTTAAATTCATATCTAATGAGTAAAATGGCAATAATAACTTTTTAAGAATAAAACGTTAAATAATAATTAAAAAATAATTTAAAACCCAAAAAAAATACATTTTATTTCCCTTACCTACATTTTGTATTCAAAGCAGATTTTCGAAGTGATGTCCTAATTGTGAAATACAATAAGGAGCTCTATCTAGAGTTTCTTAATGAACTTTCCTTAAAATTTGCGAAGTAATGAAGGCAAAAAACCAAAAAAAGAAACTATTTTTTTTCATATTAAATGTACATGGGATATTCATTATTCATCTTATATAAAAAATTCTCGTGTCACAATGTTAGTCTGCATACTCCTCCGAAACGGGTGGACCGATTCTCATGAAATTTTCTGTGCATATCGGGTAAGTCTGAGAATCGGCCAACATCTATTTTTCATATGTACCACGGGCGAAGCCGGGGCGGGCCGCTAGTATCTCATATAAAATGTATGGGAGGGTTTAAAGTTAAATTTTTACATATTTCTCGTTATATTTTTAAAAGTAGTTAATTATTGTCATTTTACTCATTAGGTAAAGTAGTTAGGTACTTTCGATATCAATTTGTTTTTTGATATCTGCAATAATTACGGAATAATATATATGTAGGTATATAGAATGGAATTTGGAAAATCTAACATCTGGAGGGAAAGTAAATAAGAATACTGAAGGGTATTTAATATACGCCTAAGTATGTATTAATAGGTACAAATTGACTTGTTTTAATGATAGAATTTTAGCCTGGAATAAATTAAATAAGCTATAGCAATAATGATATTTTTAGATATAGTGCTTATATAAAAGCACTTAATTTAGATAGTAAGAAAATGTAATAAATGTTAACAGTTAAATGTAACAAAATATTTATAATAATTGTATACTTAATATTCTAATGTATTCCAAGAGTATTTTTATCCAGCGGAATCATCAACCTAATGGCTTGTATACTGTCGTGATGTGTATTGACATGGAAGTAATACCATGACGTCTACTTTGCACCTATAAAAAGCTCGGATTCAAGATGAGTACAGTCATACTTAAATCATACTTAGAGAAGATTTGTTTTAAAGAAATATATTTGTAAACAAAGAACTTACAAGATTTCTACTAAATCTACAAAATGAGTGTCAGGAGTAAAATATGCATTACATTGCTTGTCCTTACATTATGGTGCTTAATTATTTCCTGTAGTGGTGCACCATCTAGCGCCAGGTGTAAACCTAAGCGATACTCTCATAAAGCTGTGCAGACTGATTTCAACGGCCTGCGATGCTGGGATGAAGTTAAAATCATGTCCTGTTGGGGTTATTGTTTGTCCTACGAAGTATGTGTGGGCTTTTTAAATACGGCTGTACTCTTTCAATAAAAAGTATCAGAGACATGGGAAAAAAGTATAAACAGAAATTATATATTTCCAGATATCTCATTGGCAGTTCCCTTACAAAGAATCTCATCACCCTGTATGTGTTCATGGTGAAAGGAAGCACTCTTCGGTCAAGTTGCGTCATTGTGACCCTGGAGTAGAACCTGGAACAGAAGTCTATCATTACGTTGAAGCGGCTAGCTGCAAATGTCAGGTAAGTATTTTTTAAATGGTCTTCATCCAGTTAAAAAAAAATATTTCTTAAATTGATTTTTTTATTATTAAGGTATGTTCATCAGAAGACACTAGTTGTGAATGGCTCCCACCAGACTCTACCATTTTCGAAGGCTTGATGCGAGAACAACTGGAAGATATGGAATAATGGATTCCACCTACAATACCAATGCTGTATAAAATAAGTATTATATATAATGTAATTTTGAGATAGTTTACACTTTTACAATATACTAACGCGAAGAAAAGGTCTTTTTTTTTCTTTCAATCCTTTGTACAGAAATGCCAATACTCTCCAACACTCTAGTATTGTTCAAACTCAACTGTATTCGACATCTCTAAAATATTTTCGCTATTATAATCAACATTTTTATCTGCTGGAATTAGCCTCTTATTTTTGGCAAACTCGAAAAATTAGTAAAAAATTATTGCGCGGGAGTTGCGCGGGAGTTGCGCGGGCCTTGCTCCAGGCCATTAAATATAAAAAAAATAATATTGACATTGATAATGACATTGTCACACTTGACACTAGTCTAGACATGCGCAAAACAGTACGTCAAATAGTAATGCAACATCACGCATCTCTTCCACGGAAGTGATATTACTCCGTAACATCACACATTACCCTACATTACCCGATCGATTTTTAATGAAATGATGACATTAATAATATTATAATGTTTATATTATATTAATGGTGATATGTGAAGTATTACAGATCATAATATTGAAAAATAGCAATAATAACTGCAATACTTATTAGTTATTACATATCGTAAAATTACAATTTAAGTAAATATTTAAAAAATGTAGTTGATTTTCCTTCATACTTGGCCACGTACTTTATGTTGTTTGTTAATAATTGTAATGAAAGCAAGCAAATGTACAACAAAATAAAAAAAGTGAGTGATGCGAGTGATGTTTGTAACTGATGCGTAATGCGTGATGTTGCATTACGTGTCAAAGTGATATTACTTTTGTACTATTACAGTTTACACGCATTACCTACCCATGTCTAGACACTACACTGATTACAAATTACAATATTTACATGGTAGGTAATAACCTAAAAACTGTTTCGAGTTCACGTCAAACAGCGATTATTATTAATTAATTAATGAAATTTCTATAAAAAAAAGGTAAATCCTTACCCGCCTAGAATATAAAATGCTCGAGCCATGGAATGATCAATCTTTGTTACCGCCTCCAGTGAACACATTTCTTTGTAAACAAAAGTTAGGTAGGTGAATAAAGCTTTAAATAAATAATAACTGATTTTAGTTGTATAATAACCGTGCTCTTTTTCTGTTATTATTTCAGATTTTAAAGAATTAACCTATACAACAAATAACATAATTGAGATTTTATCTAGACAATCCCCTCTTCATAAAGAAGCTGCTATATTATCCAGATTCTTATACAAATTTGACAAGAAATTTCGCAATGATATGGGCTACCGTAATTTTAAAAAGGTAAATACGGCACTGAGGAAATATTTGACTCTAAACCTTTTGAAGGATGTAGAAAATTTTTCATCATATTTACCGAAAGAAAACGACAGTGAATTATACCTACCTACTAGGCAAATGTTAGAATACATTTTAATTAGGATAATGTCATTTTCTAAACTAATGCTAAGAATTGTAGTTTGCTCTAAGCAGTCTGCAATTTTTTACTTAGATAGAATTAAACGAGGAGAGAGTCACTGGATGTCTTTGATGCCATATGCTCTTTTATGTAGAATATGGTCTATGACACTTGTTCTGTTACAACATTCATGCAACTGGTATAATCAGCTATATCAAGTTATAGGAAAGCTTGAAATTAAAGGCTTAGCTTTTTTACCTTCAGATTTTAAATTGCCCAATGACTTGGAAGAATGGTTAGATATGAAAAATCTAAATAGTCTTGGAAGTTTTGAATGGACTTGTAAAATTAAAATAAACATTGAAGCAATTGCTATGGAAGATGATTCAGGAGATTTATGTGAGAACATTTTGGATTATGTAAGTCAGATCAATGAAAATATAGACAATTCTGATGAACATGAAATAAAATTACCTTCTATAAAGGAAACATTTCATAGTGAAGAAGTACATCTAAAACAGACTGATTTGGGTATAGCAGTTTCTAGAAATACTTTAGGTAAATCTACAGATGAGCCACTGAGCAATGAAAATAAAGCTGCTGTTCACACAATTGACACAGTTACAAATATAAATTCTTTGAAAGATTTTATAAACAAAGAGGAAAACTTAAGGAATGAATCAAATGACAATGCCTTAACCAGTCATCTTAGTTTCATGCAATGGCAAGCATTAAAAACTTGTTTGCTAAATCTTGACACCAATAAGACTATACCCCGAAAGCTACAAAGGAAGTTTAAAAGAATATGGCAAGAAAAATGTTTGGATTACAAATAAAACAATAGAATCATTTTAAATATGTATTATTTATCAATCATGTTGCAAAACTTTGTAGCTTTGCATAAGCACCATTTATATACATAAAAGTAACATGCTAGAAATCATACATCAGGTACATTTTTAAAGAATACACAAGCTGTGTTTTAATATATTCCTATATTAATTATTATCTTCCATTTAAGACATGAATACATGTATTGCATTTAAATTAAAAAAAAAATTTATTTTTTATTTTATTTTTATTATTTATTGATAAGGTAATATTATTAGCTTCCAAAGTTATGTTTATAGCAATCTTAATATATTATTTAATGGTTTACATTTGGGTCATACTTTTGGTATCTTCAAAATGAAAAGAATTACGAAATGACATAAATAAAAAAGTTAGCAAAATATTTTTTTAAGTTAAAGTTTTCTGCAGAAACATCAAATGCTATCTGAATTCATGTGTAATTTAAGAATGCCAAAATCATAATATTATATGACATCTTTGATCTATATTACTTTTGCGAAATAATGAAATTATTTTAATAAAATTTCACTATACACATGTATTCAATAGTTACATATACAGTATATAACATAATTATTTGATATGCTATCAACATTGAAATGTATATATCAATGATAAATGTTTTATTTAACCTGTAACCTAATAATATCATTGGCAGAGTTATGCATATTGCATATACCTCTTTAAAGTATAATATACTTTAGTAGTAATATCTGCTTATAAATGCCAAAACATCTAATCATGTCTTCTGTAATTAATTTGATAATATTTTCTGATAAGTATACCATTATGGGGCAATATATTTGTATTACATATAAACATCAGATCAAAGACTTCAAAATATTTAAACATGTGTATAAAATTAACATTTATAAGTTGATCACATCCTACATTATTAGTTGCCAGTGCCCTTTTATATAAAAATGTATGTAATAACATAAATATTATAATAATTTAAGATTATAATAATTCAATGTTGCACAGCCTTTCACATGAATTTTATAAAAAACCTCGTTTACAAAATTGTAACGTAGCTACGTTAGGCTATTTCGAAATATAAAAGCTACAGGAATGTATAAAGCAAATGCTGAATCTCAACTGGGAGTAAAAATGAGCAAATCATTTCCTGACACTGGACAATTTTTGTAGACGTGCCTTTAATCCACCTTCCTTTTTTGGTTGAGTTAGTGTTTGAGATTTTCTCTCTTCATGCATTTTTTTAGTTTCTTTTAACCTGAAAAATAAAAATTTGTAAATTACATTTCTTCCTATAAATGTTTTCTGTTTATTTTGAGAAGTAGCATTTACTCTTAATAATTTTTAAAGCATATTTTTAGGAATGATGGCAAGTTATTTTTACTTAGTTTGAGTATTACGGTGTATTTTTTTTATTGGATATGTGAGACCTAGCACAATATTAGTAAGATTCATACTTTTCTTTAATTGCTAACTGTTCTTCTTTCTTGTAGATATCCTTAAAATCACTGCAGAACGATGTCCACAGTGAGAAGAATTCTTTCGGTTCACACTCTTCAATTTTACCACATTTAGGGGTGTATTGGTAGAATCTGACTGTTGCTATAAACTTGTTCCGACATTCTGTCAAGTTTTCATCTTCAGTCTTTAACTTTTCTTCAGCTGCCTCAATGAATGTTGTCATTTTATCTTTGAAAACTTCCAATCTTTTGTTCCCCTCGCCGCCCGACATCTCGTCGGGTGAATTTCGAATTGCATCCGCCTCGATTACCCTCTTCATTTTATCCTTACATCCTGTAAAAAATAAACATCTGAAAATACATTGTTACAATATTATAACACTATCTTTTGATCACTTTTTAGAATTCCGTACCTAAAGGGTAAAACGGGACCAGGCTGTAGGTCATGAACCGTGATCGGTTAGGACCGTATCGGTTGGCGCCGATATGAATAGGATGGGTAATTTTTTTGCAGTTGCTCTGTAGTTAATTTGTACAAAACCCTTATTATTGCAAGTCCGACTCGCACTTGACAGACTTAATAATAAAATATAAAAAAAAAAATTAAATTAAATTAATTAACATAATTTAATGTGTCAACTTCATACTTTCCTAAATCAGTATCATGTATACCTTCAAGTTGTTCCCTCAGTGCTGTCAAATTGCTGGCAACATCGGCAAAATCCAAAGCGGCAGCTCGGTAAACATCCCCCGGCTCGGGAACCGGTAAGACGCAGTTACTAGAGAGAGCCCCGCCTTGTTGCCGCATGTACGTTCTCACTATGAAGTGCAATAGCGTCACCGTTGACTGTTTTGACTGGAAACAATAAAGATAAAGTTTTATTCAAAATTTTATTTATAAAATTATCGAGTTTATACTTTATGACTTTTACTCAATAATTTTATTAATTGAATAGGTAGATTATATTATAAGATCTAAACTGAACTATACCATCGCTCGTCATAAAGTAACCCATGCTAAATATTGTCTTTGATGTTGTGGAAACACCATATGTATTAAATTTGTTCAGTTGATTGTTAAATATGCAGAAAGGTAACTTATAAAAATAAAATTCATGAAAATGTTATTGTTACCTTCACATCTTTTAATTTGGCCAATATTTCAAGTCCAAAACCATCAGCCTGTCCTCTTTGACCATTGCCTCCATTCATATAATTACCAAGAGTTAAAATTATAGCAAATAGCTGCTTAAGAGATTCGCTAGATATTAGGAACTGAAAAGAAAAACAAACATTTTATTTTAATTTTCAAAAAAAAAATGAAAAAAAAATATTTTGGTTCAATTAATTATTTTACCTCACAGGTATTTTTTAAATTATCTAATTTATGCATAGTTGTGTTCACAGCATCTTCAAATTCCGCTTGGAACATAAAACACGATATTCGTTCAGCGAAATTCGGTATACCCGATAGATCATGTAGAAATGCTTCTGGTTTATCTAACGGAATATCGGGTTTGCTTTGAAGATGCTCCTTAATCATTGATAGTTCCTCAGACGTTGCGCGCTAGAATAGGATTTTCAATATTAATCACGATGAAATAAAGCCTCATATAAAAGAAATATAGAATTAAGAATGCCTTACCAATTCATAAATTTGTTGTAAAGCTTCTAAACTAACAACTGACGTATCAAAATTGTAAATAGCGTTTTCAATCTCTGAAAATTCTACATGTAAACTTTGTGCAAGTATACCAACATTTTGTGAGCGTTTACTATCTAGTATTTTTATTGGTTGAATTTTTGTTTTAACTTCTACTTTTTTCTTTACAGGCGCCTTTACAACTTGTCTCGAAAATAAATCCGTAAATTCATCAATATTGTCCAATTTCGTCTCATCGATTTCGAGCCATAGTGGTTTGAATCCCGAATCAATTTCACCCTGTCCTGTGCGTATCGTAGGCGCAGCCAATATGCGTGTCCAGTATAAAGGTTTCATGGGAGCGGCTGGTTTTATGGGCGTTTTCCTTAAGGCTGAATAAAAAAATAATTGTTTAAGTTATCATTTATATTAAGTATGAGTTATTGTTATCATTTTATGATATATTATATTTGTTTTTGAAATCTGTATACTTACTGGCTCTTTGCATATTCCAACCTCCAACAGGTGGCGTCGGGAAGGGTACAGGTCCTGAAGGAGGTGGCGGTGGTCCCGGGGCTAATGGCAAGGAATTCGGTGGTAGTGGTATGCCTGCAGTAGGTGGGCCCAATCCCGTCATGGGAGGAGGTGGGGGACCCATGCCGGGTATAGGCGGTGGTGGCGGTATTCCACATCCCGGCATTGGTGGGGGTGGTGGTCCCATACCAGGCATTGGTGGGGGTGGTGGTCCCATACCGGGCATCGGTGGGGGTGGTGGTCCCATACCGGGCATCGGTGGGGGTGGTGGTCCCATACCAGGCATTGGTGGGGGTGGTGGTCCCATACCGGGCATTGGTGGGGGTGGTGGTCCCATACCAGGCATTGTTGGGGGTGGTGGTCCCATACCGGGCATCGGAGGTGGTGGTGGTGGCGCCATGCCTGACATTGGTGGGGGTGGGGGCACCATTCCAGGGATGGGGGGTGGGGGTGGGGGCACCATTCCAGGCATGGGGGGTGGTGGTGGAACCATACTACTATGTGATGTTTCTGTTTCAGGCATAGAGGTTGGTGAGAGTTTTTTACCAGGTATGGTTGCTAATTCAGGTAAAGGAGCTGTTGCATCCATAGCAGGCATAGGTGGTGGAGGTGGTATAGATTGTGATGTTGCATCCAATAATGTACAGTTCTTTTCAAATGTTGGAGGAGCATCTTTTATGAGAGATTCAGATGATTTTTCATCTAATTTATCAGAAGATTTTGTTCCGGGCGTGGGTGGCGGCGGTGGGGACATTCCAGGTAATGGTGGTGGTTGTGGATGTGTATGCTGAAGCAATTCATCTTTTAAATTTTCAGATATATGTAACGGTGTTTCTACTAATTCTTGTCTCTCTTTATCTTGATTAGGCAATGCCTGAGAATTATTTTCCTGTTCAATTTGATTATTCTGTGATATAGATATAACTGCATTATCTTCTTTGATTTCAGTTTCAATTGATTTCCAGCTCTGTTCAGATTGTGATAAATCTAGTGATAAAGGTTCTGAGGCAAGTTGATTATTATGAGTATATAAGACTTGTGTTGTAGGAGGACTAAGAGACCTAAAATTGTTCCTATCAGTATCTTTGATATTGCTATTTAGGTTACCAATTGACTCTGTGGTGGTACTAACATATGATGCATCTGATGAACTATCACATATTAAATTTATATTCAGATTCTGATTATTGTTAGATAATCTATTAATTTTTTGAGTCTCATTTATATGTTGTTTCTCCAATTTATTTGTAATTATATCATTAGTGCTCCTTGTTTCATGGTCTAGGGAAGTATCATTTCTTAATGCGAGATTATATTCTCTGCTTTTGTTCAATTTGCAATAGTTTTCTATTTTCAAAGATCTTTGTTCATGTTCCAGTTCTTTATTAGTATGATTACTGTCATTTTTGTAATCTAATTTACTTAATGCTATATTACATTCACTATTTACACTTGTCCTTAATAATGAATCTGGTTTCGATGCATTTATCACAGATTTATCAGCCAGCCTACTATGATCATTACTATTGTTATTTGTTTGCACTTCTCGATTCACCAATTGAAGTGTATATAATTCACTTTGTTCTGAACTATTATTTGGTTTCAAACTTTTACTTTCTGTTCCACCTATTGAGAGTTCTCTATAATTTTCCAATTGTTGTTCTAACTCTAGTAGTTTTCTTTTTAAATCAGCAATAACAAGCTTAGCTTCTGTAATATCACTGATTTCTTCATTATTGTTTAAACTATAAAATTGTTGAGTATTCATTGTTTGATAAGACTGAATTTGTTTTCCAGAAAAAGGTTCTTTTTGAGGAGGCCATGATGTTGTATGTAGACGACCTGGAGCGACAGGTTGAGATACTGGCGGTTCCATGTGTGCCCAATAATACATTAAGTTTGGCTGTAAAGAGAGAAATTATTTGTGAAAACTATTAGGTGTCAGTAATAATCAAGGATTAATAATAGAAAATATAAAACAGTAAAAAGTGCGCGAAAAAAACTGTGGTGTTCCAAAATATATTCATAGTTGTGTGATAAGTACTTCGAGTGAATAAGTACCTTAAATATTTTTTCTGTAGGTGCATCTTTATCACATATTTGGCGCAGCACTCCAGCTGCCAGTAGGGGGGTACAGTATTGAATACCAAGAATTCTTAGATCTTGGCTGTTTGATATGTTCTTTGATAAATCTGCTTCAGCTGACGATACAAACCAATTTAAAAGCATCTGCCCTGAAAACAAATTATTATACAGTTAACTAAACGGTCATAAAATTAGGTCTGCTCATCATACAAGTTTGATAAAGATAACTGGTTTTATCGAAACACATCATTGTTGTTTATAAAAACAGCCAATCGAGTTATTTTCTAACCTTTGTAAAAACCCTAATTTAGGTGATTTTTATGATACACTTCACTAGAAATTTGATTTCTTATTTAAATATTTTTTACGAAATAAATATACAAATAATTTTGAACCGTAAAATGCGAATTAAAAATTTAATAAAATTGAAAACTTTTGGACATATTTTGATATAATTGACATTGACAATCCGTGACTGTCATTCAAAATAGGCATGACATACATGTGCGATGTACCTAAATAAAATAATAGGCGTATTTTTTATCCACCCAATATCAGTTTGATTCTTATTTCGACATTTGATACCAACTTGTTTAAAATAAAAAAAAATCAAAACGACCTTGTTGAGGTTGTTAGTTACATAATAGAAGTTGTAAGTTTATAATGACTTCATCAGATTCCTATCCGGGATTTATAAAAAAGATAAGCTGCTGTTTAGCCGAGTGCCACGCTAACTACTCCCTAGTAGATTTTTTTAAATTTGACTTTTTAAATATTAAAGCGTTAGCCGTTAATAAGTAATAACCAATGATATTATAAGTAAAAAAGAGCGTGTATGCCGAGCACACGTGTCAGAAGTGAAACTTCTTTGGCACTATTCAAAAATAGGTACCAAAGTCGTCGCCTTATTCCATGACACGACCTTGAAATTTTACTCTCAACGCGCCTAAAGAAGTTTCACTTCAAAAGGAGATTCGTGATTCGATGTTCAAAAATGGCATATTATCATACACCGAAATAGATTTGATATTTAGTTTTATAGTTTAATTTAAAGCATTCAAATGCTTTATTAATGAGAATTTTTTCTTGATCGAAAAAAATCTTCTCACATAAATAGTTAAGCATGTCATTAAGTATATTTATTTTCCTCTTTTACTTCCAGAAATCTCTTGTAACTAACTATTAGGTTTAGTCTTTTAGGTATTTAATTATGTCACCACTAAACAACTTACTTTGATATTCACCGAGGAGAAAAAGATTTAAAACACACTTATTCTGAACTAACTTTGTATTCAATTCACATGTTCGTATATCGAATTCGAATTTCATTTTTAGGATCCTGCCGTGCACACTCAACACAATAACATACCACTGCATTGTTCTCTCAAAGTTCACTTTTAACTTCTTAGAAACACGTAACACTAAGGCATTCGATCTATTTAAATCTCCCGGCTTTTCGCAATTCACATCACTTTTGGCTGTAAATGGTCCAAAGGATGCGATTTCATCACTGTGTAAACCTAATATGGTCACTATGTCTTGAATTCCTTTCTTCTTTGATTGATATTTACTCAGAAACTTCACGTAATTAAACTGAGCAACTGTACTATTTGTGAAGTTAACACGATTCGTTGATAAACGCATTTTCTCTTTTAGGTCCAACTATATTCTAGGTCACGTACACACTACATTAGCCACTCAATTATTATCTGTACTGCAGCTAAATGATTCGTTAAGATAAGATTTAGGCATTTTAGATACATAGATATCTACTATTAAAAGATAAATTTTGTTATCGTTTTACGTTTAATGTTGTTCATTCACCTGTAGACCAGCGCCGCGGCCGTAATTAAAACATGATCAGCGAGTCAATATTTATTTTAGTTTAGCGTCTTGATAATACAAGATGTATTTAGTTTGTCACGTTTTGCTAATGGATGAGGACTGAGAGCATAAATTGTGAGTAATCGTTTATAAACACCATTCTTAAAACCACACGCAAAAAGGCGATATTATAGTGGGTGGAATCTGCTGAATCATTGATTCGAAAATGATCTCAAAAACATACGTGCTATCTATAAATTCAAACTGGTGACACCTGCCTCAGAATACGGTTTATAGGATGTAAACATTGATAAGAATGCCAATTGCCAATTATTAAAATGTTTTACTTTACCTTAATTGTAGCTATTTTAGGTTACCTACCAAATTCTTCTGAATAACCTACGTTAAATAAAGGTAGAATGTAGATAGCTAATAATGCGATCAATACGTAGATAAGGGATACCTTATAGATATTTATGCCTAAATAAATTGTATATTTATTTGGCAGAAACGAAACAAACAATAATTCCTCAATACAAACCTTCAAATTTTTCATACAGTTGAAAATCCAACTTCTCAGGAACAAATTTGGGACGCACGACTTTACTCTCTGTGTGCTTGTCCAACGTCAATGAAGCCACTTTTCTGAGCACGTTGGATTCTGTCATTGGTGCGTCGCTAACACTAGAATGGCGCCTATCTTTTTCTGGAAATTATAAATACATATAAAGGTATGTAATTAAAAAAGAGGGTGTGTGCCGAGCACCCATGTCAGAAGTGAAACTTCTTTGGCAAGATTCAAAGATACCAAAAGTTTCACTTCAAAATACAGGTTGTATAAAAACATTCAATTGCCCATTAGGTAACATTCAATAAACTCTAGCACAGTTTATTGATTATAGGTATACGAATCACTCATTGTTAGCACGGCATGTACCTATTACAGAAAAGATTTATAGACTGGAACATAATATCATAGTTAATATGGTCCAGTCGTCCTTCTTTGTCATTATGGTTTTTGATGAAGTACTCAGACAGAAAATTTTACGTCCTCATCAGAAGAACATAACTAACAGACTTCTGAATTTATACATACCTACTCACGTTTATATTTAACTCCAAAATAGAAATGACAATTTATGAGTGAATTTCTTATATTATGGTTAAAGTCTAAACAAGGATATAGTTAGTCAAGTATGAGTAAGAATGTCCAAGATAGTAATAAGTACTTAAGTACTTATCTATACTTCCCTAACTTCGCGCAATGACGGCCCACAGAAATTATAATATAAATAATCTGTGAATTATTTTTTATGATTCATCTATTTGTTGAACTATAAATTAAACCCATCATTGTTTTTTTTATATTATGTACTTTTTTGTATTTCGAACTCTACGATGATGCTTAAAATACGTGTTCAGGCTTAAAACTGTCTCTCAAAAACTACAAAACGACGTTTATTTTTTATTTGGAAGCGTTAAATTAGCATTAATAGATATATCATATTCAGTGAAGACTTAAAAAGGGGATGTTTTAGCGATGCACTATTGCGAAAGCAGATATAACTATCTACAAAAAATTCTAGCTGCAGTATTACACAAATAAAATAAAATTACTGTAATTTATATGGCATCCGATAGTAGCAATAAGAACAATACGTAATCAGATAAATCGCTATTAACCTGATTAAAATAATAAAAAGGCAGACAATAACTTTTTTATGGATAGTTAATAAGCTCTACACCGCCAGATAGAGCTAAACTAGGAGATAAATTTATTAAAAAATCGTCCAAATTACTTACCGCGAAAAAGAACGAACTTTACGGATTTAAATGAAATTTATCAGTGTTGTAAGGTAGGTGGTTTGTTTATCAGAAAAACACAAGCTTTAAAAATGTAGTGTAGTTATTTCCCATGTTTTACAGTTAGTCTGTAATATTTTATCAATTGAGGAAGTAACTAAAGTAGTTATTAGATTAAAAGCTATAAGCTATAGCCTATAAGATTATATAAGATATATAAGCTCTAAATATGTGACTTGGTAAAAAATACATACTATATGTTATTCTTTCTTTATTTTATCTTTCTTGTTCCATATTATTGCGATTACATACAGAACGTTTCTTTGTACCAACTTTGCGTTTGTACCTACTTACTTATATAAAATAATTTCGTAAATCTAGGATAATAATTGGTAAGTCGACCTATTTACTATTACTAGGTAAGTAGGTAGGTACTATTTATATAGACATTGCCCATTGGCCATATTTATTATGACGTGTTTTAATTTAGTATAGCTCACTCAACCGAAGAACACCTAATTGCTCAAAGATACGTACCTACATACATATTTTACTCTCTACATCTATATTTTTCATTTTCTAACTGTATTGCCTGACTTTTTTGAATCTTATGAGGAATATGTACTTGCTGTTTGTAGAATCAAAGATGTAACCTTTATCGACTCTTGGAATGGATGGAATTTCAACAATTCATTTCAAAGAAAGCAGAAGATATGTGTGATAGTTTGTTTTATCGCAATTGTGTTGGTCCTATTTTAATGTGTTAGTTAAGTTTTATTTTTCATTACTTAAAACTTGGCGTATAAAATAGAGCCAATTATATAAACTAGGTACTTATTGTTTAATCTAAGATTTTGATAACAATCTTACCTCATTGTGATATCGTTATAAAATAAATACGTAGTTAGTAATTAATAATTATTATAATTATTTACGTTATGCATGATAAGATTTACGTAAATACAAGCTGTTATTCCTTTCCCTCTTTACTTGTTTATGGTACGATTTACAAACGAATTTCCAGCTGTTACTTCCTAATGGTGTACATTGAAATCTTATCGAGGTTCTTATCAATTGTAAACTTGATTTATTCGTTCTGGGAAATGATCGCATGATTTGATCTTGAATCTTTTTTATTATCTACCTACTATAAATCAAGCTTGGGAATTGTTTAACCGATATTTACATTTCCCGAACTCTACCTACTTATAAAAATGGTAGTCGACAGTCGTGTATTGTTTGCAAAGTTACTTGATGAATTCTACTTGCAACTTATTACTACAATTATGTAAACAATTGGTCAGTGTAAGCAAAATTACCGTCGTCTAATATGTCGAGTGATGATTCTGCGGCAACTGGAGGCAGTTCGACCTTCCGATGTCTGGATAGCGTGAATGAGGCTTGCCCGGCGGATGCTTTTAACCGGTTATCAAGGAAATCATGATTGCACTCATGCGTTCTACGGTCAAACGGCTCCTCTTTCGATTTTGAAAATAAAGTGCCCATAACCTTTTCACTTTCATCCCTGTCACTTCCGTCATCGAATACGTCACTTTTTTCTTTTTCTATAATATCGCGAGCTGACAAGGAAACATTTTCCTCGTGCGGCATGTCGGTGTCGTCGGAGGAAAAGTCGGAATGCGGGCGCGCATCGGCCGGCGGGGGTGTGAGGGTGCGCGGGAGCTCGTCGTGCGCGCTGTCACTTTCCGCGGAGTAATAGCATTGGTTCAGCTCGACGGCGAGCGGCGTGAGAGGGTCTGTGAACACTGAGTCCGAGGTGGAGCCGTCCGCAGGCGAAGCGACATGAGGCAGCGGCGGTGCGGAGACGCCGGGCGAGTGGTCGCGGGTCGGTGACCGCACGCACCTGGTCACCGTTACCTCTGACTGCACACTCGTCTCCACGCTCCCCTCCACTCGCGATGTTTTAAACACGCACTCGACCATATCGTTATCGGATGCCTCAATCGTTTCATTGTTATCTGATTCTGATGTTTTATCGAATTCCTTATCTATTGTCTCGCGTTTTGCGCTCTTTTTACGACCGTGCTTTTTGTTTTCCCTCCCTGACGCCCTTTTATTTAGGTTTCTCATGAAATGCCTGCCTTTTGCGGGCGATTTTCCGGTTTTAGGATGTTTTTCCCCTGCCTGTGTATTACCCATTTCTGTATGATACTACTGTACGTGTTCATTCACAATTAAAACTATTCCTATGTTAAACTATTTGTTTGATTATTTCAAAAAACTTTTTGTTAAATCATTATTTCAACACTGTGCGATAAGTTCTGGGGCTTTATTCATATTATGGCTTTTAAATCGCGCGGCTGCGCAATCGAGGGCACAATAAAATCAATAAATGTTTTATTTGTTTTTTCAAAAGTGGCAACATTAGAATCTTACTAAGTTTAATAAATAAAAGAACCTTGTGTTCAAAAGTATATTTTTATGTATTTTATAAGTATTATAACTATACCTATAAATTAAAATTGTTATAAGTATAAGATTGCAGTTTGCCGCCTATCTGTCTATACAAAAAGTAGTTGTATGTCGGGTTTGTGAAAGAACGAGTTTGTTTCTGTAAGCGAAGGTAGATGGCAGGCATAGAGAAAACCAATGAGAAAACACACTATGTTCTGTGCACTACACTTTTCCAAACTTTTTTAATGGATACACACGAGCTCATAACCATTATAATTTCAACAATTAATGGTAATCAATCGTACTTCTTTGTGAAACTATATTGTATACCTACATGCGACTTCAAAACTGAAAAAAAAAATACAGAGGAGTAAATTGCCTTCTTTTTGGAAGCCGTTTTCAAAAATAGATTAAAATTATTTTTTATTACCAAAAATTAAGTATTAAGTAATTGAACATCCGTTTAACTATTAGGCAGGTTCAACTGAACATTTTATCAAACAGATTTTATAAATTAAAAGCTTGTTTCAATTTACAATAAAATAATATCATTATATCTAATATTTTTTTATTTTTAAATATTATATACCGAAATACATTAAGTACTTATAAGTTAAAACCTATGTATGCCACACCAATGCATCGCCTGCATTTCCGTGTTCTAAAGAAGATTCGGGAAAAACATTTAAAATAAATAATATAAATACCATTTGTTTTGGACGTTATATAACAATGTAGGGACTGATCTAAAAGGAATAGAATTCCATTAGTGAAGATGACAGATGATTCTTTGAAAAGGGACGATGTTTTCAATACTTTAACGCAAGTGTTTTCTACTTTTGATCTCGAGATGAATATATAATTTTCATCGTACACTTTACACATTTAACCTTTTGAACGCCAATGACATCTATAGATGTCATGCGCAATCGTGCCCTGTGCGCCAACGACACCTATACATGCCAAGAAACAGATCATAGATAAATACAAAATAAACATATTAAACCTTTACTTTTACGTGTTTTATTTATACAGTTTATGAATTGAATCCCCAGTTATTACATAATTGTACACAGTAAACAAAATTGCCAAGTAGTTATTCAAATATTTGATGACAAAAAATAACTTAATTAATGGCTAAAAAAGCATGTTCTCTCGCGCCAATGACATGTATACGTGCCTACTAGTGATGTAGTGTAATATTCAAGTAACTTCATTAAAATTTCAGCGAAATTACTCTAATTCGCTTAATTTTTGTAATAACTACAAAAAAAATATATAAGCTTAGTCACTGAGAAAAAAGGTAAATACTACATTCTTTGGTATAATACCATATTGTCTATATTGTGGATATTGTTGATTTGAATATTTTCCTTTTCGCCAATCATGCGCATCCCTAGCACAGTATCGATATGCAATCCCTTCTGCGCCATTGACATGAATAGATGTCGGACTGGTGACGTCGTAAGCGCGTGCCGTGTTGTTAAGTGCGGAAAGTTGTAAAAATATTTTATCGAGTAGGTATCTACCAATATTATAATCGCAAAAATTGCAAGTGAAGAGTTTTATAGTACAGAAGAACTATTGCGCATTTTAGAAGTTTTCAAAATTTATTACCTAATAAGTCTAATCAGTACCTTTATTAGAATATTCTTATGATACAAATTGTCGCTATGTCATATCAAAATATGGTAATTGACCTAAATAGGTACCTACATATAATTAGTATTTGTAATAACTCAAGTATTAAACTAAATGATTGGAAAATAAATATGTAGTTTTAATGCAATTCCCTTTTTTTAAAGGTAATAGTTGTTTTGATATTTACAAATAAACACTCCACAATAATACCTATAGTTCATATAAACTTAATAAATAAACTCGATAAGTTATAATAATATACAGCTACACATCCCTAATCAGAAGCGAGAGATTATAAAAAAAAGGATGGTTGCCCGCGCCATTGGCATGTATACATGCCAATGGGGCGTAACTGATAGAGAATAGTGCTGTAACTTGCTGCAATTTTATATGTATTTTTGTATCTCAAAAGGTTGATTTTTTTTGTTGATAGTTGCTATAAATGTGGTCTTAAGTTTTTACAGTAGGAGATGAGGTTAAATAAATATTATTTTTGTGTTATAAGCTGTTTATTCAAATATTCAGACGTGAATTATTATGTTTATCGATAACATCTTGGAATCCCTACTATTTTCAAGGTTATCTCATTGAATTTGTGGCTTGGCGTGGAGGGCACGGCGATGCGTTTTTGCTCTGGCGGTCAAAAGGTTAAATACATAGTAAGTGACTCGCAAAGCAAGTGTTATTTATATGAAACGTACATACTTATTAGGTAATATGAAATATCTTGAGAGGCGTTTCAACTTACTAATGAATTCTTAATATTACCTGAATTGCAAGCGGCGGCGGGTTAGCTTCAGGGCCAAAATCCACATCCTCATAATATTATGTAAACATAATTTTCGTCCGAAACTCTAAATAATAATAGATACCCATATTAGTATAAGATACACTTTGCAATGTCTGGATTCTACATGGTACAGCATAATAGACAAATTGATATTAATTATTTTTTCAAATAAATAATGGTTTAATAAGGCTGAGAAAAATATTCAACTTTACCATAAGGTAGTGTGGATATACTTCTGTAAACTTAAAATCGTTAAGGACTCATGATACTAATGTGCCATACATGAAATAACAATTTATATTATATTTATAATATTATACTACCCAAAATAATAATAATGAATAAACACAAATACTGCCATCCTTAAAAATTCACCACTAATGATGAATGTGTGCATGCTCAAGTTTGCAAGCCATTACACACAGCCTTGACATGTTTTAGTTAAAAGTTAAAACTTCAGGAAGACATCTCAAATATGTATAAGAGTTTATATTATACAGTTGCGATTCAACAATATGCTTTTATAATTAGGAACACGAAAAATAAAAGCTCGATCGCTTGCGTTAGATAGAAATAGAACAAGAATAGAGCTTTTAAAATTTAAAAAGGTTGCCTTTACTTTGTTACGTAAGGATTGTAAAGTATTTAAATACCACAACGTCGTTATATTACGATGTTTCATTTCAGAAATGTATAAAGTCTAGTTTGTGTCATGCTGTAGTTGGTTCATACAGACATAGTAGTTCATTCAAAATAATTAGAAGTATTATTCTTCTACCAACTCTACAAGAGGCAAATAGAGTCATACTTTTTAAAATAACTGAATCAACTATCAGCTGATAATTCGTTTGAACCCTATGTTATCAAATGCATAAAGACAAGCCGAGGTTACACGTGTAAGCTGTCAAGTGTATGTATCACAAATGTATTGTATAGTGCCACAAACTTATCTGACCCGGTGACAGGTGTCACTGATGTCGCTTTCTTTTATATAAACAAAATATTCCGTATGAAAAGTCTGTGAAAATGTGACATTTCAAAATGGCGGCACGTAGTTCCAGTTTTTGCCACCGGGTCAGATAAGTTTGTGGCACTGTACAGGCTACGACGGAGCATGTAAAAGTTGGCTCGTTTTTGACAGTGATACAGTAGCTCTATCTACGTATACGTGTAATCAAAATATATAGTAAAGGTTGTATACGTAGTATACAGGGTGTCCCAAAAAGTAGTGATATACGGAAGCTGGGAGGTAGAAGACCTAGAGGGCTATCCGAATCACCCCCATGTATGTTATGCGATTTTTCGTATTTTCGGAGTTATGACGTTTTTTTTCAATTTTTCACCTATCGCCGAGTACGATGAGATTTTCACTCATGGTGACGTCAATTATTGCGGTAGATGCTTGATTTTTTTTGTGTGCTAAGCTACAAGATAGGCCAATTCAGTATGGTAACTTTTACTATCGTTAGATCTTTGAATGGAATAAAAAAAAGAATTAAATGCCAAGAAAGATAAAATTACCCAGTATGTTCACCACTTCAAGGGCCCGTAAAAAAATAAAATCACATAAAAAAAGTTTTCTTTTTGGCTTTTAAAAACTTGCTCTATCTATCAGGTAGCTACCCTGAAAATTTCATTTTATTATTCAGAAGGCTTCGATCGAAAAATTGAAATCTAAATTTGGTACGTGCAAAAATTGAATTAACATTATGATTAATAAAAACAAATTAAAACCAATAACAAGGTGTTCAATTACCAGAAATTTTTAAAATAACCCCGCTGTTGCTCAATGCAAGTGCGACATCACCGTAAAAAGTTGTCTTTTAAATGTCTGAATGCCCTTTTATCATTTTTAATGGTTTCTTCTGCTACTATGAATTTCCGGGTAATTTCGTCCAAATTGTGGCAGTCTCTCGTCTTTGTAGTATCCCCACGGAAAAAAATCAATAGGGTTTATGTCCGAGGACCGTGGAGGCCAGGCTAAAGGGCAAAGATACCCTGAAAGATGGATTGGTTGTTGCAGCCTGCGCATGCGCCGGTGACTCCTGCCTTAAAGCCTGGCCTCCATGGTCCCTCGACCTAAACCCCATTGATTTGTTTCAATGGGGATACTAAAAAGACCTCGGCTACTTGAGAGAATGCCACAATTTGGACGAAATAACCCGGAAATTCAGAAGAAACCATTAAAAATGATAATAGGGCATTCAGCATTTAAAAGACAACTTTTTACGGTGATGTCGCACTTGCATTGAGCAACAGCGGGGTTATTTAAAAAAAATTCTGGTAATTAAACACCTATTTATTGGTTTTAATTTGTTTTTATTAATCATAATGTTAATTCAACTTTTGCACGTACCAAATTTAGATTTCAATTTTTCGATCGAAGCCTTCTGAATAATAAAATGAAATTTTTAGGGTAGCTACCTGATAGATAGAGCAAGTTTTTAAAAGCCAAATGGAAAACTTTTTTTATGTGATTTTATTTTTTTATGGGCCCTTGAAGTTGTGAACATACTGGGTAATTTTATCTTTCTTGGCATTTAATTCTTTTTTTTTATTCCATTCGAAGATCTAACGATAATAAATGTTACCATACTGAATTGTCCTATCTTTCAGCTTAGCACACAAAAAAAATCAAGCATCTACCGCAATAATTGACGTCACCATCAGTGAAAATTAGGGCATGCAGAACCGAGTCCGGTTCCAAGTTTTTGAAACCCGGTTCCAAATCGAGCTCAGAACCGGGTAGAACCGGGTTACCCGGTTCTTTTATAATACCTCGGAAAAAAATACGAAATTAAACAAAAGTAACTGTAAAAGTACCTGATGGGCCTTTTATTTTACGCGGCTTGTGTCTTATTTTATCAAATTAACAAAGAAACAAAATTCAATACTTCTCTTTATTTATCAGTCTTATAAAAGTACCTTGTTATCATAATATCACATATAAACTTTAACCTCATTCATTAACTGCAAACTGTAAAGCAAAAAACCGGCCAAGTGCGAGTCGGACTCGCGCTCCGAGGGCTCCGAACAAACCTATTTTTTATAATGTTGTAACTTTAAATTCCCCTGTGTGTGTCTCTCCATATTCCCCGGTCCTGAGCGGTCTCTTGCCAATTATTATAGGCTCGTTGCACGCGCAGGTCCACCTCTACACGATCGCGCCAGCGATACTTAGGTCGTCCAACTGGCGGTCGGCCCAGGGGTAGCCCCAAGTATGCCCTCTTCAGTCCTCGTTCCTCACCCATCCGAGCCAACGAAGCCGTTGTGCTTTTATTTCTCCAAGTATATTTGGCTCGGCCTAAAGTTTTTCTAGTTCGGCATTTGTTCGGACTCTCCAGCTATCATCCTCTCGTCTGATGGGACCAAAGATCTTGCGAAGAAGCCTTCTTTCGGTGACTAAGAGCTCGCGTTCTTCATTATGGGTCAGGGTCCAGGCTTCACACCCATACATAAGTATTGGTCTTATGACCGTTTTGTATATACGCAATTTGATGTTTTTGCTCAGAAGCCTGGACGCGAGCACCTTATGCAAGGCTGCACCACATTTCAGGGTATTTTGGATACGGATATTAATTTCTTCCTCCCTGGAATGTGAGTCAGTTATAGTGCAACCCAGATAATATCTAAAAATAGCAACTCTTTTATAGGTAGTATCTCCAGCCTGTAGGTCTTGGCGTTGAGCTCGTGTATCTCTATACCGTTTCATGTGGAGATATTCCATTTTGTTGGCATTGATTTTTAGTCCAACCTTTTCCGCTTCTTCTTTCACGATACTCGCAGCTTCACCTAACAATGCAATGCAGCATACCCAATCACCTTATGCCTTGACTTGAGTATTCGATATAAATTTCAGCTTGATACCAATAACAAAAACATGACTGGATCTTTATATGAAACAGTAAAATCAACAGCTTTTCAAATTCACGACAAATCTAATAAATATATTTCAGTACCCTAATTTTTGTCATTTTCGAAGCCTAATTTTTTTTTGGTAATACACCCGTAGGAAACTTATAGCATCTAAGGTTAGACACAACCAATCAGAGCCACGCTTGAGGCGTGACACGAAAATTCGCGATGCACGTAAGTGACGACGTTGACGTTGACGTTGCCGTTGACGTTGACGTTGCCAGATAGAATAAATTTGTTAAAATAATGCAGCAAAATATAAATATTACTTTATATTTTAATATTTTGGTCGGAACCGGGAGAACCGGGTTTCATACTATTCAGACCCGGTTCTCAAGATCTTCAAAAAACCCGGGTTTACCCGGGTTTTTCGGAACCGGGTAAACCCGGGTGCATGCCCTAGTGAAAATCTCATCGTACTCGGCGATAGGTGACAAAATTGAAAAAAAACGTCATAACTCCGAAAATACGAAAAATCGCATTACATACATGGGGGTGATTCGGATAGCCCTCTAGGTCCTCTACCTCCCAGCTTCCGTTCATCACTACTTTTTGGGACACCCTGTATTATTATTAGTCTGTGGTAAAGGTATTTATTGTTCGAAAGCAAAAATTTATTCTATTTTCCTTTCTCAGTTATTGAATTTTTCCAGTGTGTAATGGATTTTTGGTATTCCTAATAGATCACAAATGAAACATTTTTTCTGAAAAGGGTACGTAAAAATCAATCATATAGTGTAGAAAAAAAGTAGAGCGATATTTTGAAATAATAAAACAACAATCATAGTGAAAACCATTTATTTTCACGAACATTAATACATCAATATTTACAATAGATTCCACAAATTCATTGTTATAATACAACAAATAAAACTAATCGTAGAATCCTACGATGTCAGCACTTAAAACTAAAATATGGCGCGTTTTCGTTATTAATTAACGTTTGGCGTTTAAGTACAGTACATAGATAAAAAATATACAAGTTTAAATGTACAATACTTATCAACTAAATAAAGGATAAAGCTTAGTATAATGTATAATATAAGAGATTACTAGATTACTCGTTGTGATTGCAGTCGGTGTGATAAAATTAAGTAGATAGATGATGGAAGTAGAAACTGTTTGTACACAAAAAGCAATTAGTACCTACATTATGGATTGCTGCTACTATAGTAATGTCACTATAAAGAATTACAAAACCCAAAACTGTTCTTATAATATTTAAGATAAACAAAAAAGAAAGCAGGGCTATGATGTGTACAATAGTTTCAAAAATAAAGAAAGCACACAAGATCCATTTGATATCCTTCGAAATAACATGAATAAACAATAGTAATCGGAAGATATAAGCGGTTCTTGATATTTTAGTAATAAGCGATCATAAAAAGGTATTATCTAAAATGTATTTATAAAATGTAACTATGAAAATGCTTACTGAACTAAAACATAAAATTTAAGTACCGTACAGGCAGCCCAATTGATTTAATAATATTACATCTAAAATCGTTGATTTGTGTCTGAGATCTTTTAAGGGTCGATTGTTTCAAAATGTAATTGAAATCGAGAGTTACACAAAACAAAAGTATCGCAATATCCATTACTTTCGGGCATTGTGTATAAATGAAACAAAAATAATGGAAAACAATACTAATATGTTATGAAATGGTTATAACTCCGTAACATTGCAATCAAAACTATAGACTGCACATTTCAAATACATTTTTGAATCAACGTTATGCATGAAACACTAAAAAAATATATATGTAAAGCATAATTTAATACGAATAGCATTCAGAATTTTTCCTATTTAATTAAAGGTGGGCCCATTTCGTGATTTAACACTAATATAACTAAAATTGAACGCAGCATTTATGGAACAGTTTGGAAAATTACTCCTATATATTAATCAATATTTATAATAATAATAAGTACCAAAATTTGTAAATTAAAATAATAAAATAGAAAAATATAGCTAATAAAAAATCAGTACATTATTTTTTCTAAATAAATCTAAATTATATTTTACAAATGCGCAGTCCGTATGGACAATGGACCATAAAGCTTGATTATAGCATTCGAATAAAGAAAACAAAAAGAAGTACATAAGATTTTGCTATTAAAGGTCAATATCGACTAGCGAAAATTAGTGGATCAAAGTAGTTCATTCTAAGAATCAGCATTTTTAGATATTCCTATTTTATTAGAATCAATGACAATGCGCTTTATCCGTCTCAATGCAGCAGACACGCTGAATGTTTCGTTCATTTATAGAATAATGGCACCGAAGTTCGTAAGAGTATTTTTGATTCGCACAGGACGGTGTTTACCTATAATTAAGCCCTCATTGATCTAAAACTTTATATTACAATACTAATGTTTAACAATCAAGCATACTTATCATTTAGTGTGATATCACGTCCCCATTAAATCGAGGCTGAAGAATTCAGAACATTCAGCATTCTAAATGTTACATCTAGTATATTCCTTATGTAGACGTAAAGTCTATTTTAGACATTTTAAATACAATCATGGATATAGGATACTATTTCATGAAATTATCTATATTTAAGACAATACTCATGTCCCCGTAACTATTGGATTTGCTTACGGGTGGTTGAATTTTTCATATGATATGTAAAATGCAAACCCCGTAATATTGCGAATTGTGTCCGCACTATGAAATCGAACGTGTAATAAAAGCACACGATTTTAAACGGTACTGTTTTTACGCATCTTATCAATAACGAGCCAAAAGATTGGCAGAGACAAGTCCTTAGAAGTAAGCTCATTATTTTTGCCTGCGTATCGGCAAACCTGAGCCTTTTGTTCAGTACTCTTGGAATGAGGGCATGGAAAAGAAACGCAGTTGTATTGAACCCAGGGTCTTTATAGTGCAACGTAGATTTTCTGGAATTTCCCGTTAGAGCAACCAGTCTTTCAACATTATAAATATTAAAATACTTTAAGCTCTAGTTAGGTACGTAGATAATTTTTAAAGCACTTTGTAATGTGAAAGCTGCACTCAAATGTAACGATCTTATATCGGTTTTATGTATATTACAAATATTGCCACAATTATGAATTTTGATTTAACACCGGATTATTAGATTATATTCTATTAACAAATTTTAGTATTACTATTGTTGTGAGGAGTGCACACGCTTGAGCTTCCCTCAACTCAACGAGCGAATAATACCGATTTGCCTGATAATTAATCGAAGCTTTGGAATCCAATATGTTGAAATCAATTTGCCACAAGGGGAATTAAGTAAAGAGCATTAAGATACCCTCATGTAAATCCGGAATGAAAACAAAAACATCTAGTTAGTGTGGAAATGATATCATCTTAAAACATCAAGGGTACGCAAATATGACTCGATAAAAGGGAATATTTTGTACTGTAATTTAATTTTA
This sequence comes from Colias eurytheme, assembly GCF_061535395.1. Classification (NCBI taxonomy): domain Eukaryota; kingdom Metazoa; phylum Arthropoda; class Insecta; order Lepidoptera; family Pieridae; genus Colias; species Colias eurytheme. The sequence continues at coordinate 3,884,237 of NC_142983.1, forward strand.
TCCAAATAAAGTTAAAGCAAAATTACATAAGATTATTCTAATGCGCCAAGATCTCGGAGTAATTTGGAGAAAGAAACTCGTCTAAAATTAAACAAAGGCATTGCATTGTCGCAGCCGGCTTAGCTCATATCTCAGGCACAACGTAAATTATTGAGTACAGGATGCTATTCTACCCTGTAATTAGAATTCTCTTTGCATCGTCATTTAGACATTACAATCACGAGCAAACATTATAATAATAACGAGACGTCTTGTTCAAGCCGTGTCTTACTTGATTAGTGCACTTTGAGATGTCTGTAGTGTACCTTAAATATGTGTATTGCGCACCGCACGCCACGTCTTAATTTAATTGATTCCCTGAATTAAGATCTGCGTTGATATTTCTCGCTAACTTTATGATATAATATAATATAATTATAATCTAAAACATCAATTGTAACCATAGATACAAATTAATTGACGGTGAATGAGCGTCACAACCAACTTCCGTAAAATTTTAATTATACATATACTTTATCATACATTTCGGAAATTATAATTCCGGGAAAATTTTAAAATTTAACTGTAAAATGTATGTGTAAAATGTATTTTATTAATTTAACAATTGAGTGGTGGCTACGTAATCTTACCATTTTCAAACTTCACAGTGGCTACATGTAATACTCGTACCGAAAACGGATACTTCGTCAATTTCGGATTTATTAAATGTTATTTTGTTAAACTAGGTTGGGAAAAGTAAACATTCCATTCGAAAGTTTAACTAAATATTAAGTAAATATTATTAAAAAGTACTCTTCAAACCGAGTGATTCGTTAGTTGCGAGGAGCCGAGGGTTACTGAATATTTTAAATAATTCGGATCGTAATATAACACAAAAGTGCGGCACGGGTTTTATTTCTCGCAGGAATCTAGAAGAATGTCCGAGTTCATTCCGACGGCTCCTCGGGAGCTAACGTAAAGAACGTTGATTTGTTTTTTTATAAAAGATTATTCTCAACAAAAGCTAGAAATAGATTTAAAAATGTTGAAAATTGAATACAATAAAAAGTACCCTAATTTCACAATTGCAGCGCATATAATTTGACGTGATATAACATAAGATAATTAGAAGTAAATCATAAAGTGGACGTAAAATCCAACTATTTCAGAGTATACAAAAAAAGAACTGAGACATCGAATGAAATAAGCATACAAGATATTTTCTGTAGAACCAAAGGTACATCGCTCACGCTCAGACGATGATCTCCCGTATGACCCTCCTAGCGCGGGAGTTGGGTGTGGAATACCCGGACTCGAGCGACTCGTCGTAGCTGAGCGACAGGTGCGGCGGTTTGTCCTCCGTCGGGCCTTCCTCGCCGCCGTACGTCTCGGGCAGACCACTCACCTCGTGGTATGGAGACTCTGCAAGTAAACACCTGGGTTATACTGGAAATCTATAATCTATAATATTATAGGGGCGAAAGTTTGTAAGGATGTATGGATGTATGGATGTTTGTTACTCTTTCACGTAAAAACTACTGAACCGATTACAATGAAATTTAGCACACATATAGAGGGTAACTTGGATTAACACATAGGATAGTTTTTATCCCGGAAATCCCACGGGAACGGGAACTATGCGGATTTTCCTTTGCAAACGCGGGCGAAGCCGCGGGCGGAAATCTAGTAATCTATAATAATACATATTATAAAGCTGAAGAGTTTGTTTGTTTGTTTGTTTGAACGCGCTAATCTCGGGAACTACTGGTCCAATTTGAAAAATTCTTTCGGTGTTAGATAGCCCATTTATCGAGGAAGGTTATAGGCTATATATCATCACGCTACGACCAACAGGGGTGGAGCCACGGGGGTGAAACCGCGCGAAGCAGCTAGTCTATATATATAAAACTCAATTGATATAGTGATCTATCAACGCACAGCCCAAACCACTGGACGTATCGGGCTGAAATTTGGCATGCAGGTAGATGTTAGGACGAAGGCATCCGCTAAGAAAGGATTTCCCGAAATTCTTGCGGGAACGGGGAAAAACGGGGATGCACGGACAAAGTCGTGGGCGGAAGCTAGTTGGTGCTAAGCTCGTAATAGTAGCTAGTAGTTTAGTCTTTCCCTGACAACGTGGACATTATGTTTTATTGGAATTTTATTCGCTATGTGGAGGCAAATTTATGTTTTTTTTTCTATGAGTTATAATAATGAAAACGTCTTTACTTGGATAGTTTTAGTTAAGACTATAAATTTGAAATAGGTGACTGGTTTTCATAGATATAATAGTAAATTATAGGCTTGATCTTTTAAGATTATACATTCTTGTTGTTGAAATTGATATTTTTGGTTAAGGCATTCAAATGCTTTATAAATATAAATTTATAAAGAATAGAAAAAATTCGATCACGAGGCGGGACTCGAACCCGCATCCTTTCGCGCCATTCCGGGGCGGATGCCTGACCAATTCAGCCACTCGTGACCCGCCAGAGCAATCGAATTTATTCTATTCTTTCAGTTTTATGTGTCAAAGGGACACACCGCGCGCCATCTATTGAGGTGATAAACAACCATCTCAACCAACACGAAACACTTTTACAGTGAATACAATATTGTAACGATGGAACACGACCTTTTTTGTTGAAATTGATATTTTTGGTTAAGGCATTCAAATGCTTTATAAATATAAATTTATAAAGAATAGAAAAAATTCGATCACGAGGCGGGACTCGAACCCGCATCCTTTCGCGCCATTCCGGGGCGGATGCCATTGAATGCCTTAACCAAAAATATCAATTTCAACAAAAAAGGTCGTGTTCCATCGTTACAATATTGTATTCACTGTAAAAGTGTTTCGTGTTGGTTGAGATGGTTGTTTATCACCTCAATAGATGGCGCGCGGTGTGTCCCTTTGACACATAAAACTGAAAGAATAGAATAAATTCGATTGCTCTGGCGGGTCACGAGTGGCTGAATTGGTCAGGCATCCGCCCCGGAATGGCGCGAAAGGATGCGGGTTCGAGTCCCGCCTCGTGATCGAATTTTTTCTATTCTTTATAAATTTACATTCTTGTTGTTGTTTTATAAATTGTTACGTTGATTAAGATATTAAAAGTATTTTCTATGTTAATAAGAAATTGATGAATGACTGTTTGCACTTAAGGTGCGGTTCAGAGTGGTCTTGTTGATGAATGGTAGAAAAAGAGGGTTCAGAAATGTTATCATTTTTTGGGACACAAAATCGTATCAAACTTAATTGATACGAAAGTATTGTTACCATGTTTCGTATAGAATAAAAGCCATTCATACCATTTGTAGCAATTATAATGAATTCATACCCGTCTGGAATGTCAAACATCAAACTAATTATTGCGCTACGGGCCGCGTTTGTCGCATGTGTTCATTTCGCTTCCTACATACCGTTACAATAGTGGACTCGAAAGAGTCGCTTGGAAATTAAAAGTTTAAAGTACATTTAACTGCTAGGACTGTAGGAACCACAACTCTCGTGCTTCGAATAACTTCACTCAGCGCAATTTAAATTAGTAGAATGAATAATGATGGAGGAATACGTCGGGGATAACAGTTAATATGGAAAAACTTAGCCGTACGAGAAAAAATTTCAGCATCGACAAATATTCGTTATTGCGCTGATCAGAGGCGGCTCGTGACAAAATTTTATGGGTGTTCACTTGAAATAAAACACTGAAAATACATGGTGTAAAGCAGTACATTTATCAAAAAAATTACTTATAAAGGAAATACCTACATACGTCTTTCTTTTTGGTGTGCAAAAATATCTATAACTTAAAGCGACAAGACATTCGTAAATATCTGTTGTTGCTTTCATCACAACCACACAACCACGGTTTTTTTTACATATTGTTCAGATTTAAACACACGCGTATATGTTTTCGTTTTTGTCGTACATTTTTGCGTAAGATCAAGTTCAGGCCGTGGCGGTCCCTTAGCTTTACATTCAAGCCGAATTTGTTACGTTTTATCACACTTTTTAATGAACGCCACATTATAATTATTGTTCATTTTAACACTCACAAGTAATACTGATAAGTACAGGCTATTTCAACACGTATTTTATAATTTTAATTAGAAAATTGCATGAATCGCGCGCGTGCATTGAAGTTGACTCGAGAGTCGAGTGTTTGTTTATATTATAGACGTAGCAACTGGCAACGTCGCAATCGCTGTCCTGCCGGGCGGTAAAAACGAACCGGCAACGTTTGCGGGTGCGGCGCACCGAATTTTGCTACTTTTCCATAGAAAATCTTTTGTTTCACGCGCAGGGCTCTGGCAAAACCATCTCTTTCACTCCTATTGGATTTCGTATTAGGAAATGTACTAAATCTTTTTTCATTGGAGCGCAATCGTGAGCGCACCGCTTCGCGCGTTACATAATACAGTAGGTATTATACAGGTGTATGGGATGATGGAATGATGGATATATTCATTGGTATATTTAACAGTAGTTTTAAAGATTACGATTGATTTTAAATAGTAATAATTAATGTTAATAATTAAATTAAGGAGTATGATTTTATTATAATTATTTATGGGAGTTCACTGCACCAGCGCTCCTTAGGGCGAGCCGCCTCTGGCGCTGATCGTATTGAACATAAATAAGTCTCAAGGTTAATAGAGTTGCTTATGGCTTACAATGACAGAAAAAAAATCTCGTTTTTAAATTAATCTTTAATTTATATACATATTCTCAGCTTAAGGGCATTTAAATTAGATCAGGATCGAATCACCATACAAATGTGCGGACGAAAGTAACAGAATTTGATACAGAACGAAATATGTCGAAGCTCACAAACTCGACAGTAATTAAATTTCACATACGACATTGACGCAGTATCTTGTACATAGGTATGTTATATGTACCTACAAGATACTGCGTATGCTGTAGTACATGATAAATGTCTGATAAATAAATACGATTAATATTATAAAACAACCAGTTATTTTTATATCGCAAGCAATTAAAAAAAAAAACGATACTTCATTAAACAAGTACTGGCAACAAATATTTTATCATCTCATCTTGTATATACTTTAATAACTTCGGAACCAACTCATGGGAAATGTGTCGTTCATTTTTATTTTTATTTCGGAATAGATAACAAAAATTTTAAGACTGCTATCATACTGGAAAGTTGTATAATTATATCCAATTAGAAGTTGGTAAGTTAGCATTTGTTCAGCATAAATATAATTATTATCATAAAAACAATCTAATTCTATTTTTAAAGCGCCATGAACACTCGCTTCGCCAATTAGTACAATATTTGATTTGCGTATTATTAGCTGTTATTGGGTATGATTATTTCTACACACAACTTCTGGTTAAATTAAATTGGCTTATGCGATCGAAGCATGAATAAAAAGGCGTCTGTATTGACTTTTGATTGGAATGCATACTGGGAAAGCTTCGAGATGCTGAATAATCAATTTTGCCGCTATATTTTGCACTTTTATTCTTGTAATCTGTGTAACTGGAGATTTTTTTAATTAGAGAACAATCTGTTAGGTCAATTCAACTCATAAAGATAGAGCCAGTTGGTGGTTCACGCTCCGTTACGATTTATCTTTTTCCAATACAATACCTAACCTAACCTAACGTTATATGGCAAGTGTCCCACGCTTAGTTCACGAACTAGTGCGTTGAATAAACGCAATAGAAATAGAATTCGCAGAACTGGGATTTTGTGGGAACAAAAAAGAAGAGCTGTCGAGTGTGTTAACTAAGTCTGGATGAATATGCTTAAATTATCCTTTCTTAGTAATACATATATAAATATGTGGCCTTATATGTTTCATGTGGTTCTATGCTATTTATACACCAAGTTTATAAAATAGACTTATATTTTTTTACTTTGACTAGCGAATAGCTCTAACTAACATACTCTACCAATTTTTATGATAATATTTTTCATTTGTCATTCATTGTATGTAATTAACTAATTATTATTTTAGTTATATCTTCTATGCTAATATGATGTCCATAATATATTGTCTATATTATTGAACTATGTACAAACACTGTATTTGTAATAGAAGTCGCATTGCATTTCGAATCATTATTTTTGTTAAACGTTCAAATAGTAATAAAGAACTCACCGATATGCTGGTCCATCCGTTTCTTCGGCTTGTGTACAGACGCGTACGGGTCGGAGCAGTAGTCTTGCCGCGAGGGGGTCTGCGAGGAGCGCAGCGCGTAGTCGCCTGCGTGGCTGCCGTGCGTGCTGTGCGTGCCGTGCGTACTGTGCGTACCGTGCGTGCCGTGCGTGCCGTGCGGCAGCGGCGGGTACGGCGCATAGTCGTCGATCGTGCCATATCCACCGTGCGTTATCGGGTCGTAACTATAAATAAATAAATAAATATTATAGGACATTATTACACAAATCGACCTAGTCCCACAGTAAGCTCAATTAAGGCTTGTGTTGTGGGTACTAGGCGACGATAAATATAATATTTAATAAATACTTATATAGATAATAACACCCAGACCCAAGAACAAATAATTGAGTTCATCACACAAATATTTGCCCTGACCGGGGATCGAACCCGGGACCGTCGGCTCAGTAGACAGTCACTTTACCACTGCGCCAACCGCGTCGTCGAAACTATGTAAGAATACCAGGAATAAATGCTACGATTGAGTTTGAGTATTCCTGCTGGTGCAGGAAAGTGCTGGTGATGGGGAAATACGAATAGTTAACCAACAGTAATGTGTAAATCTAACTACATTAGCCCGCAGAGGTAGTGGGTACGGCTCTTAGTCGTTGATCTATCGTAGCCGCTGTGGGTTATCGGGTCGTAACTATGGGATAGAACAGGGATTGAGAACATCAGGAAAGTGCTGGTGATAGGGAAAATGCTCTTGGCGAAGAGTAATGAGGAAATCTAGATAGGCCCGCGGGAGTAGCATGTACGTTGCGTTGTCGTCGATGGAAGAGATGAGAGCATTAAATATAAAACTAAAAAAATAGACAAGTACAGCTATATATTAAACTACATAATAATGACATAATTTTTGAAACATTCATTAGATAATATACTGCTTGTCAAAGAGAGGCAACAGCCAAAAATTATCGTGTGAAAAAATATAAATTGCAAGGCAACTTAATTTGTTCGTCTTTTCATTCTTTAGAAGCACCATAAATTTTGCTTGTTAAGGAAGACGATCTCATGGGTAGAAACTAATACAAATTTATTTTAAACTTTCCTGTTTAATTGCAATCTAGAAACAAGGTTCTAAGAGCAATTAAAAGCATACCTTAGTGTTATTATCAAGACTTTAAAAAGTAAACACAGGGAAAAAATTATCGTGCCGCGTATCTAAAGATCGGTTGTTAGTTCACGTCGTTGTTGTTCAAAAGAAACTAATAGTTTCCACGTTGCAAACTTCCCTTTTTAACAAGATGTTTTTGTTGTTTTAATATTACAAGTGGATACAATTCCAGCGGATAAAAATGTTGCTATACGCATCTAATCCTTACGACTCATAATAAAAATCTCTTCTACGTTTGCATATTTTATAACTTCATATGTAGCACTTGTTATGTTTAGATGCAGCATGATCTAGATTTTATCGCAGCGACAAATTGTTTTCATAAAATTCTTACATTTGTAATATCGTGAGCGCGACTCGGTCAACCTTTCTCGGATATAATAAAGAAATTTTATTTCAGTACCTATTCAAAAACTTTTATTTTTTTGCACCTAAATGTTTCAGAAAGCTGCTTATTACACATTTACCAGCCTCGGTACGCTCTTGGAGTTTTAAATTAGTTTTCAGCTGTAAGTTGTGCAGCTCACTTGAACTTAAAGAATTTCCAGAACATGAAGGGAAAATATTAGATTTAAAGAATTTAGTCATACTTAAGTATCCGTATTTAAGTCAACGTAATTTAAGTAACTGTGGCTAATATTTGAAATTTGTTGGAAAAATGTTTGCTTAGTGCAAGACGCAAAAATACATTATGCATAGCACTGCGCAAGCCAAGAAGTGAAATAAATATTTTGTGATAGTATACTCGCTACAGTTCTCTGTATATAACTTATTTTTATTGGAACGTTATTCCGAATGAATGTGAACTTTCATATTGTATAAAATATTCTTCAGATTAAGCCCGTGTTCGTGAAATATAATATTTATAATAATAACGAAAAGTAAGTTAAATATATTATACATATGTGTACACTGTACCCATACGTAGCAATAAACATTTGGAGATCACTTCATAGTAACATTTTGTGTATTGATTACTTAGTTTGCTTCCAAATGGATATGAAATATGAATATAAAATAGAATAAATATTGAATGTGTATCTTCCCTTCTTCGATGTTGTCATATTAAGTTCAAGCATAATGTTATACCATATTTGTGTATAAAGCGAAGTTCCTCCTAACATTTTCTACTAATTGAACAAACTTGGTTCGTACTACGTACCCGAAAACGAAATTTAATCTACATAACATTCGCAGAGTATTCAGACAGAGTTTCGAGTATCTATTACCTTATCAGAGCTTATAGCGCACTGGAAAGGGCTGAGGAACACGTTTCTATGCCAGGAAAAATTCGACACAATTTTTTGAATGATAGAGGTCAATTTCAAACAACTTACCCATAATTACTCTGTCGTTCAATCAGCTGATGCGGAGGCATTCCCGCGCCCGAGTTGGCGGCGGCCATTTTCATCTGCCACAGCGAGTCTTGCGAGTTCACACTACCCCCATTATTGCTGTTCGTGTAGCTATTCTCAATGTACCCCATGTTTACCCCTATAGAAGAAAACGAATTATTATTGCGCGGGTTTGGAGACTCGTAACATTCGACGTGCAACAAAATGTTTGTTTGTTTTGGATTGATTTTACCATCTACGTAGCCACTACTGCTTAGTCCTTGTGCGTGCATGGGAACAAATAATCAAGTTATTTACTCTATTTTTGTTTATACAGAGTTTTTCGTGAGATTGGATTGCCGGTAAATGGAACAATGTAGATATTATTTATGTTATGTAAAGAAAGTAATTTGGAACACTCGATTGCGAAAGAGAAGTTAAACATCTATACATATTTAAAACCCAATCTCAAGAGTAGGTACTCTGTGATGACAAAAATAATGTGCAAACATGGTTTGAATAATATGTATTCATAAGTCATCGACGGTAAGTACCTAATGTTTATTATCTAAATATGTATATGAAAGCTAACATAAATAACTTTGATGACTCATGAGTAATGATTACCTTAATTATAAAAATATATATACTAAAATATTCATCTAACACAAAGCTATGGGTCATTTAGATCAAGGTCTATTCGCTTATTATGTCATCAAGCATAAGGAGCTAACACTACTTTTTGAAATTATAACCTTGTATTATATATTAAAATATAATTTATAAACATTTTTAACGGATTTAAAACAGGTGATAATATAAGTTTTTAAATTCTATAAAATATAATATTATATTATTATATTGTCAAAAAGTAAATTCAAAAAATATTATATCAAAATAAATACTAATTAACGCAATCGCTTTATTTGGACAACATTAACTACACAGTAGTTCATTTATTTCTGTACACAAATAAATCAAACGCATACATAAATATTGCACAATTAGGCAATTTAACTACGCAATTTCTATGAAAAAGTACAAAGCTAGATTTATTGGTGATATTGTTTGCGTTTCATGAATAATTTCTATAGAGAAATCAACACGACGGGTCACAGAAGTCACAAGTTCGCATTCTTAAAGCGACCGTCATTTACTTGGTGAACTTGAGGCAAAGTTGAATACGCCAATAACGACTCGCCGTATGTACAACAATCGACTTTTCATTGGATAAATTTCCATTGAATATGCTTTGCGAACCGTAATGCGATTATCCATATTGTTGAATATCAAACGATTCTAAGAACGTTATTGGAATATCAGCTTTTCACAAACAATTCGTGATTTCCGATAAATACGTTCCCTTGAAATGATACATTATTATAGTAATCTAATATATTTATACGGTTATACCTATAAGAGTTAGAAGTAAACAAACTAAACAAACATTATATGAATTAATGGTTGTCTAGAACATTATCCAATATTGAAATGCTAAGAAACTACGCTATCGCTGTTTATTATTCACTATAGCGGGTGCGGAAACTACGAGTCAAAGGCAGACGAGTTAGGCGATAGAAACTATTTTGGTGAAGCTTTTAAGTAACTTAGTCCTAACAAACGTTTAAAGCTGAATCATATACAATTACACAAAATTTTATAACGTGTTTTAAATCCGTTAGAATTTTTTACTTCAGCAGAAAAAGCAGAAGATACTTACAGTCTGTATTGGACATATTTTGTCCGGGATGTCCTTGCGCGTGTGGCGCCATGTGATACCCGTACCCGCCTTGCGTCGCGTATACTGCGTTCTTAGAGTCGTCCATCGACATCTGGAGATCCATAGAATGTTCTAGAGCCTTGTTCTCCATCCCGGTACTGGGGTAGTATGGCGGCGGCGCCTGGTTCGGAGGTGACACCATCGGGGGACGCATCGAGTCCATCTCGTAATCTTTGGAAGTTTCCTTTTTATTCTCGTTGCGTTTGCAGCGACAGAAGATGAATAGGAGACTCAGGAAGAGCAAGAACACGAGGCAAGAAACCACGATAGCGATCACGGTGGCTGTTGTCAATGCGGCGGTTTCTTTCGTGTACGACGGGCCAACTGAAAAATAAATCAGTTTAGAATGTTGCTATTCAAAATTAAACCGAGTTCCGACTTTTAGGAAATAACTAATGGAAAGCTGATATAAATCTTTCGTGGAACAGCGAAATCCCCCAGTGGATGGGACGTATTTTTCATCCGTCTCTCTGATAAATTTTCTTTAAAATAGGTTATCAGCAATTGTGTTCAACGAGACATACTTCTTATCAGACTTCACACAAGATCAAATAAAATTCAATCAAACAAATACTCTTTTTTTATTGTATTTTCACACATGAATCGATAAAATCTGATATTGAAATTTGTACATATAGATATATTATGTTACCAGCCTTTAAAGGAATTGACATCTGAATAGAATCGTAGGATAAGATTATACTATTCGAATCCTAACTTGTTCAATAAAAATACCGGAGCTATATAAGTATTTGAAACGGTTTCAAATATAATACGCACTTTTCGGAGTTCATTGAACTTTTGAAATAATTGGATTGCAATTATACAGGCACAAATACAGGTTAGGCGGCTACTGACAAAATGAATTAGGTATCAATTATGCATATTTTATTATTCATGACTGCTATAACAAATAAGCCAAATTTTATAAAATTAACCATTTAAAAAAGTTATTAAATACATTTTGTTTGCTTTATCTACTTGTTTTATTATTTTATTGTAATCTACCAATGTACATTTGCAGTAACAGCAGTCTTTTGAACAATATTTTTAATTTCACTGAACTTTAGGGAATTCATAATCAGTAATCAATAATGAAATTTATTCATTGCGAATGCGGAATAAAACACCAGTAGATGTAAATGTCCCAAAGGGAAATTAAGCCCTTGTAAATGTGACTTGCCTTTAGGGTTGTCAACATCCTGTAGCATTCATTATATTATTTTGTACAGTCAGTATTTTAAACTTTCGTTATATAAACTACTAAGGCATTGTATACGCGTTTTAGTTGTATGTAAATAAGAATTCTGCATTATATTCTGTTTAATTAATCAATATTTAATTTTTTAAGTAAATACTTACGTATTTGCAAGCAGCTTTTAACAAACTTTTATTTTTAAGTTTCTGTTTTAGTTTGCAGTTTTTCTAATTTCCTAAAATATTTTAGCAAACAAAGTAGGTATTATTTTTATCCTACAAAGAATATCCTAGACACAAATACATACTATTACAATAGAATAACTTACTATCAGCTTCGATATATTCGCTGCACGTGTCTTGGCTATCTTGCAAGCAGAGACGCAGTCGTACTCTAGGGTTCAGTTGGTCTAAAGGCGGTTCGGATCCTCTTCCTCGTTTCGTAGGCGGCTCCAAGGTTGTTTCTTGTATTGTCGAACTGATACCGGATAAACGTAATGGCATTGTGTCTACCACCTGGGGAATTATGTGTTATTAATACATGATAAATATACGGGATTCAAAAGGCTTAAATTATACATAGCATTTGATTGTGTGAATGGCAGTTTACTGTGTGATTGAGCTTAAATTTGTTTTCAGTAAGGTTTTTTACGTTTTAATTTGAAAATTGAACGTGAATTACTTCTCGTTCAATATAATACTATAATTAATTCTATAACAAGGTTTTAGTTTTATTATAATAAGGTGCGAATACACTAAGTTATATTTTAATCACCACACAACCCTACCACTCGTATATCCCACGAGAAAAAAAAAGAAATTTACTTTCATAAAATAACATGTTCTAGCAAAAACAACGTGTTTCAAATTGAATCAGTAGTTCAAAAGATTTCGTATTTAGTTTGTATAAAATCAAAAACTTTAGAATTGGACTTATAGCTAGATTCAATCATAGAAACTATAAAGCTATGTTTTTATACCTATGTTTACAACATAGCAAAACTTACAGTAGGTACATAATAATATGTAATTATCCGTGAATTTGTTATTTTATTTCGTTTCAGCTTATTCCAATAAGTAAAACTATAAATGGAAAAATTACCGAGTTTAAAATTATAATTAAAATTTGGGCAGCTGGCGTTCGTTCAACGGTATTACATATTTATTATAATATAAATATTATTTATTTATAGAAGTATTATTAAAGCAGGTGGAAGGCTATATGAATTGTTGTGGTAGTACATTATTATGTGTCGAGCTATATAATTCGGTTACATGTGTGAAACCGCCAAACACGTCACATTTTAATTAATTACTCAAAAACATTTCCTATTTGCATAATGACGAAGTATGAGCAACACGAAATTTTATGGATTCAAACCGGATATCCTCAAGAAATGTAGTGCAATCGTTTATAACTGACTAACACTCGTGTGATGAAACAACTCGGCATTTCAAATTCTGTTAGTGATATGTATTTTGATTAATAATTTACAAACACAGAAACTACCTTTACCATTATAATTTAGTTATCTTACTATCCATCAATATTATTATTCACGTTTTTGTGTCAGTTTTTCCTATTATAATACAATGTTTTCTACCAAATTACGATAAGTATGTTGTTTTATCAGATCAAAACATTCAGGCAACGACCACCTTCATCAAACAAATTCAGAAATGTTATATAATTTTGAAGGGAACTGGCTTTCTTCAGCTGTTTATTATGCTCTTACGACAAAAATCCTTCAAACTTTGGAGAAAAGGAAAAAGTATACGACTCGTAGAAGGAAATACGCTACCCGTTTCGTGGTTGAGTCTAGACGCTGACAATTTTGATAATAACAGTTACTTTTATCTACAGTTAGTTAGGAGTATTATTTTTAGCCATTTGACAAGATAATCTCTGAAATTACCAGGCCGATTAAGAAAATCAAATAATCTTTTACATTTTATTTGTATTGATTGTTCCGGTCTACATTACACGTACAATAAATAAATATCCATTAGCTATACAGATAGATCTATTAATTTAGTACCAATAGTATAAACCTGTAAAAGAGAATATATTACCTGCCAACCGCCAACAGCTCCTAATCCTTCGATCACCCCCACGAGCGGGAGACACGTTGGTCCAACACTGAACCCTACCGACCTGGTACTAGGGTCGAAAGTCACTTGCTCTGGCGGTGGGATTTTATCCACCTTCGTGGTGACTGTGATCTCATTAGAGTAGTTACTCTGTCCCTTAGTATTCACCGCTTTTACCTGAAGCAAAATCGAAGTGATAATGTCCTTACACTTAGCATGGGTGCATTAGTGGTATGTCTTAAAAGCTGCTATGAAGTGCTGTGTCGGTTTTAAGTATACAGAGTAAAATCTAAATATGTGGTCAAATTTGTATGCATATTGAAACAATGAATGAATACATGAAAGGATGATTATTTGTATTTAATTCACTATCGATTTAAACGGTTTTACAAACCCTACATTTTACTACAAACGTGAAATTAGTTATGCAATAATCCATATAATAGCACAAATTAACCGCGTGTAATATTAAATGAAGTATATTAAATATAAATAATATTCAGTACTGAAGTTGTTTCTGTATTGATTTTTATCGGATTTGTAGCGTTCATGGCAACTCTATTGTTATAAAATATCCTTACGACTGAAAAAGATACTCGTTATTATATACGCCCTTTAAATAAGCCTATTATAAGTCAGTGATAAAATTGTAGAATAATCTTTTAAATACCAATTCAGAATGAAATATATTTGAAACTAGCTTATTGCCCGCGGCTTCGCCCGCTTTGTCTAAAACCTAATAAATTATATACTTAAACCTTCCTCTTGCATCACTCTATCTATTACAAAAAACCGCATCAAAATCCGTTGCGTAGTTTTAAAGATTTTAGCATACATAGGGACATAGGGAAATAGGGACATAAAAAGCGACTTTGATTTATACTATGTAGTGATGATGCGTAATAAGGTAAAATTTGGTACTCATTTAGATTTTACCCTGTACTCTGTAGAAATGTTATCGCACAACAATAACCATATCAATAGCAATAATGTATATTGTATTTTTTTGTATTTCTATCTAATGGTTAAAGAAATAAGGCACATAATAACACTGCGTCTATTTGGCAGGTAAAGGCGCAGTTGAAAGCATAGCAAAATGATTAAAGCAAACGCATGTACATACTGAGAAACATAATGTTAGCAGCTGAAACCGATTTACCTTGAATGCAAATGTCAGATGCTGTCGGTAGCAATAACAATGAAACAAACTTATTAGCAAATGTCTACATGTTCATCCCAAGAATGGACATTATCAATAAAGTAACGTCACATGATTGACATTTAATAATTTTATTCAAACATCCTTATTTTATTGATAATCTCTATAGCATTCTTTTCGCAGTTAGGACTTTTAAAATAATCTTAGTTGTAAACGATGACCTACATGTAGAAGGAAAAGAAAAACAATTTTGAAGCATGACGCATTTTTAAATTTCCGTTTTGTTTTCAACTTTTTGTCACCGTTAACTTTTCAAACTGACTCGTTCCGGTTCAGAAAACAGAAATTTTTCTTCCTTTTCTTGCTACATTCGAAGCGGTCTTTTTAATGCGAGTATTTTAGATTTAAAATAAATAAGATTATTTTAAATAGCCCTTTAATTAAATTTATCTAATGGTTAGTATAATAATTAGTCCATCCAACCCATCTTATATACAAACTACGTTGCAAAACAAATCTAGCCGGCCATGTAACCGTTCCTATTTTAAAGGTTATAAAAATAAATTATAAACATTTAATCAACAACATCCTAAGTTTAACAGGCTTTTATTTAATTCTCAAGTAAATTGAGATTAATCGTTTACCACAAAACAGTCGACTACTTCGAAACAATACGTTATATCTGACATCCATTTAATACAAAGATATAGTTTTAACACTTCATAAATATTCTACTGTACACCACAGGCAAAGAATGTATGGGCAAAACTACGAATAATAAAAATTGATTACCTTAAAATGATAAGTGTTATGTTGATCGAGCCGTGTGACGTTGCAAGGGTTGGAGCGGCGGCAGTCGTACTCCTTCCAGTCGAACTCTTCAGGCTTGTCCGAAGCGCAGTGCTCCCCGCCCGCCGGGTTCTTCACCCTCCGATACCAAACGAAATACTTGGTGTTCGACAAACCCCCGTCGAAACCCGCCTCCCATTTCAAAGTCACAAAAGTAGGCCCTACTTTTTGACTAGATAAAGTGCGCGGCGATTCCGGGGCGCCTTTCGGTTGCAACCTAATCTGCGGACGAATACTGCCCAACGAATTCTTCACTTTACAGTAATAATCGCCGTAATCCTGCGCCTTCACGTTGCGTATGAGCAGAATGCTTAAATAGGAGTCGTTGTTATCAGTCGTTGTGGTTATTTCGTAGTGGCCGTCGGAGGACATTTGCAACGGCGCGGTATTAGAGCCGTAAAACCACTGAAATTCCGGCTTCGGGTAAGCTTGGACTCTACACGATATTTCCGCGTTTTCCATGACATCGTAAGCTACTTTGTTTTGTTGTCGGATCGATATTGGTTCGTCTGGAAATAAGAATTTTTATTAATAACCATAGCGACGTCACCGTGAACAATTAAAACATTGAAAGAGAAATTGTTTCATTAAACTGTAGTCGCACTGATTTTCTACGCTTTTACTTTTGAGATCCTATTAAAATATTTAGTTGAAAAATTCTTTGTGGCTATATAATACAAAATTGTTTATTTAACATTTATTTTATTTAAAATTGCTTCTAAAGCAATAACTTTGTGCAGATGAGATCGCGAAACAATAAGATATAATGCTACGTATGAATAATTTTATTATACTCACGTTCAATTCGAAGTTGCATTGTTGATTCTACTTTCTTCACTTCATTTTCAAAGGAGCATGAATACACTCCTCTGTCGTCGGGGAGTAAGTCATCGGTGTTTGGCCTCGCTCGACCCCGGAATTTTAACATACTCTGTATATTGAATACGGCGTTTCCACTTTCGTTTATTTCAGTTTTGACTTCATATAAATTAGCATCAGCCTTAATTTCAGAATTGTCCTTGTACCATTTAACATGTGGCAACGGTTTTCCCAACGCAACACAAGTCAATGAAAAGTTCCTTTCGCCTGAATTCTTTATCATGTGCGGCTGAAGTTTCGATTGAAACCGGGGAGGTTGATAGACTTCAAGATTAACAGAGGCTATGTCACCGTGGCCGAGTTCGTTAGTGGCCTGGCAGTGGTAGACGCCTTCACTGCCGAGATGAGCGCTGGGAATTGTGTATTTGTTGCCCGTCGCTAGAACATTCGGTTTAACGTCTCCAACGTCGATGTCTCTAAACCATCTGTACTGAGGGGCCGGCCAACCGGGCGGTTTGGCGCTACACGTGAGAGTAACTCCCGCGCCTTCCTGAGCGACCGGTCGGTCGGGGCTGATGAAGGCCCGGCCGGGCTTGTGCCGCACCAACACTGCAACAGAAGCGCTGCTCGCTCTCTCCATTCGATTTCCCGTAGACGACGTTATCACATTCACGGCTTTGCAGACATAGGTGCCCGCCATTTCAGCGTCTACTCTGGATAATACTAAAGTGTTGCCTTTTTGGCGAAAGTCATTTTTTCCTTCTTTTGACCATTCGATCGATATAGGTTCAGGGTTGGCAGATACTTCACAACGTATTTCGACGGTACCACCTTCTTCCGCTTCGTACGTTTTAGAGTCGACGGTGACGCTGGGCGGATATAATACGTCTAAATAAATGTCCTTTTCCCCAGGATGGTCGAGGCCATTATCGGCGCTACAAGTATACTTGCCCGCGTCCTGCACTGTCACCCCTTGAATAGTGTGAATGAAAGAATTCGAAATATATTTGCCATTTCTAGTCCATCGTACGCTGTTCACCTTAGGTTTAGCATCAACTTTACACTCCATTGTAGCCGTGCCGTCAATTTCAACGTGCAGCGGATTTTCCGGACCAATCTCGATTCGTGGAAAATCTGCAACAAAACTGGATTTTAGAATTTCTAGATCTAAATAACTGTGCAATGTTGACTCGGTTTGATTAATTCTTCCGTAACTTATGGTTTCGTTTTAATTAAGGATATACATATGCATCAATGTTTACACAAAATAAATAAAGAGTGTAGCATCTGTTAAAAATTCCCAACTAAAGCAAACAAAGCTTTACCATCTCAAATCAAAGATCAATACCGTATCGAAAGCTCGATGCAGCGATTAAATGTTTACAAGAAAGAGCAACTATGTATTTGATATCAATAACAAGCAGACGCATGTAATGTTTAATAAAACACTGCAGTTTATAGGAAGCGGATGTAACTCTGTTCTACTTGTGAGCAGATCAGTAACGCATGTTTACCGAATACGTTCAAATTAGAACGTAGATCGCGCAAGGCACATGCTTTTCATTTAGGTCACGAAATTAAAAATGCTGGCATCTGGCAGGCATTTCAAGTAAACTGACAGGAAGGTATTATGCAAATGATAAATATTTATATTACTGGGTAAGGAGAGATTAAATAAACGATTTATATATAGCTCTGTATTGCTTTAGTATATACGTTTCCACGTACTAATATAATCATTAATCGATGTTTAAAGCTCTATCTAACTGTAAGCAAAAATTCATTAAATACACTTTTTAACATTTTTATCATAGACTAGTTTTTAATAAATTAAATGTTATGCATCTTTATTAATCATCCAGGTATTATTTTATATAGAAATGTTTTTAAATTAAGATGAAACTTAACAATGACACAAAAAGCTTTGTTTATAATACTTGATCTACGTTCTCCTTTTTCAGTTTCTTTATAACTAAATTGTCAGAAAATTAAGTTTCTGTGGAAAAGCTTTAAAAAAAGCTTTAGCATTTTAATTATTGTAATACTCATGATATAATTTTTCATTTTAACAACTGTCATTCTATATTTCGTGTACAGAATTAGGCCTCATTGGAATTGTACCTATATATTGTGAAGATGATTTCCAAGTTCTTACAAAAAGTCAATACCTAACATATACAAAACTTTGTCTTTTTGCGACATATATAATTATAATAAAAGTGCAAATCAAGGCTTGGATAAAAAGTTATTAGATCTAGATGTAATATAATAGGTTTATCATATAAGATGGAGGTCATTTTTTTCTAGGTACTTTTAAATAAGTTGAGGGGACGTCATAGGTATACTTACTAGTATTGTAATAAACTTGAAATCATTATGCATCTGCTCATAAAAAACATGATTGCAATTGAAAGGTGGTAAACCTTTTTACATTTAAGGTGTTTTTTTATTACTCTCATTTATATTTAAATTTGTGGACACAGCGCTCATTTTAATGACAAGGAACGTATGTAACCATTCTTTAACTGGCTCATTATACCATGAATTGATAAAACGACAAAGTTTCAGTAATTAATTTGCTTTTATAACCTTCATATAATCTAATGTTAAAATGAAATTCGATGATATAACCAAATGTATTTAATGTGATATTGTGAATAGATCATGTTTAAGGAAAAGTAAAATGCGTAAACTTAGGGGTGTGAGTTAGTGACAGCCGATATGGTCTCAAAGTAGCTATGACACATTTTTAATAGTCGACCTTGGGTCTTTCCTTTTTCATCAAAAAAATACACGTATTTTTTCCTAACTGAAGCGACTATAAACTCAAGAAACATTTTTTAAAGTTTTCAACGAATATTCTTTTAGATTAAAAAATAAGATTCAAATCCGGAACCGTGATAATTGCTGAAAGTTGCAACGTTTCAAACGGTCAGGTAGGTACTTCAAAAGAAAAAATCTCGAAAGTTATTACGAAAATACGACCTACTCCATATTACTTGGGTGAATATTTTAAAAAGTTATTATATGTTTGATCTCGTATAATATACAAGTGCAATCTTTCATGTTACAATTTACACATGCGTGCTATAAAGAGAAAATACTTTATAAAGAATATCAAAAGGCAACGCATTACGCAATGCCTTGCACATAAAAGTTTTAAGTATAACATTTATTGTTGATAGAATTTGTGTTGCTCGCATACATTTCATATTAAAACTTAAAAGATAGTATTTATAAAGTAACGTATGATTATGTAACTTATTCCTAAGCCAGAGTCAAGACGCGGCCTGGTTTAATTGCTCCCGGCCCCGCTTAAGGAGTCTGCCTACTTTAAACGCTTATATTTGCTTTTCTAGCGGAAAACGACTGAGACATACAAAACATCTCCTTTCATTCGTCACACAGTATAAAACGCGCGCTAATTTAGAATTCAGGACGTCCGCAAGTGAATGCGAAATAATGATTGTCATCCCAGAAAGCAAACCGTGTTAAAGCACAAACATTAACATGTAACGTTGCAATTTGCAACAAAGGTAGACGTTGTCCATCCAATAATAAAATAAAGGGTTATTTGAAGCGCTGGGATCCCACGCTTGGGACATTGCCGTAATGACTGTATTATTTGTGTGGAATATTATAGTATATAATACCTACCTCGGAACATTTACCGCTTTCATTATATTATGAAAAATACACAAAACTTATGTTTACGTTTCATTCACTTATGAAGCTGAAACGAGTGGAAATCAAGGAAAAAGAGCTTATGGGTCTATATACCAATATACATACCATTTTAACGAATGAAAATAAAAGCCTTGTTAAAAATTCAGTGGAATAATTTATTACTCAGGAACTAAATGTAGCGTATCATTTCATTGATAACTATTGATCCGGTGCATATTGCGATACGATATACGTATTCTCACAATCTGTTTGAATAAAATTAATATTAAACAATGATTGTTTATTAGGAGCTAATACTGGTAAAATTGGTCCGCACCCAGGTCTATTCATACTAGTATGTAATATGAGTTACTAGACAAGCGCACGATGTGGTCACCATATAATATTTAATAATTAATTAGGCAGGATACTGCCACAATTGTGTTTTACTTTGATATCTGTCCATATTAACAATATGATTCCGATGATTCGAGTGCGTTATAAATATGTACGTACGTGCGTCATAATGCGATGAATACAAAAAAAAATATTTTTAGTACAAATATAATGTTCGAAATACTACTCATATGCATATTTTATTTAATTGCATCAACATCAATAGGAAACTGTACAACCTCGCATTTGCTCATCGAATTATTTTCCATGCCGAGTCAAAGCATTCAAAGGAATTACAATTGATATCAAAAACTATTAGACTACAGGCCCATGTTGAAAAAATTATGGGTCATTTGAACCACCAGGTGACCTATCTAGAACGATATAAGAGCATAAAATAATAAGATTCAGCACTATACCGTCACTTATAAACTGTCTACCTGAGTGCAGATGAGAATTCGAAAGTACAGGTAGAGATTTTTTCCCCTTGTCTCCATGATTTTTGTACGGCATCTGTGTCATACCATTTCAATACTGCTTTTTATCCATTATTCCGCAACGCCGTACAAAAATCATCAGAGTCAAGAGGAAAAAATCTCTACCTGTACTTTCGAATTCTCATCTGCACTCAGGTGGACAGCTTACAAGTGACGGCATATTGCTGAATCTTATTATTTTATGCTCTCAGTATCATTCGTTTCAACAATCGAAAGTTGAAACAAAAAATAAAACATGATTATTGTCGACACAAACATAATATACTAACAATTAAAGGGAAACTAGAATTCAGATGGCACAAAATATATTAAGCTAAGCAAATTAACCAATTAACATTATTACTCTGCATTATTGAGATAATATTCAGATATCGATAGCTGATTAGCATAGTATTAAATAGAGTAATGAACGCGTGTAATTACATACATGCGTTGGCATTACAACTAATAACTGAAGTCTGAACTTCATTTCATGGATATTGGGACTATTTCATGCTTTGATATGATAAAAATTATTCGATGATTTGGATTTATATAAGCTATGGCTAGCTTTGTAAGCGCTATAGATTTCTAGTGGTCTATCCAGATTGGACATAGTAGACGAAATTAGATCATATATGATAATTCGATGAGTTTCCCTATACATATAGCTATTGCTATTTTGAAGATCTTATGTAAAACATGGATGCACTACGACTCACTTTAAACTGAAGTGTTTATGTGGCTTTGAGTATCTCAGTTACCCTCATTTTAAATAATTAACATTTAACTTTTTTACATTAATTCTCAGTTCTACTAAATGACTGCTTTAATCTGTAATTTATAAAAGCTCCCAGAAGGGAAGAGTCATTAGTTCATTACCTATTTATAGTTTACGAAGTACGTACTCTTGGACCTTAATTATTATTTTACAGCGAAAGCTGATTTTCCTTCCACTTCATAATAATATCTGTAGCTAGATATAAAATAATCGATGCTTTCAGCGATATTCAAACAACAAGGATGAAAACACGAATCTAAAAACCTCTTATATTCAATTTCATACGTAACTTTTGTAAATGATTTTTCAGAACAACATACAACAATGCGTCCACATCACTTCGGTAAAGGAGAACCCTGTGAAGCTATTACATGTTAGTATGGAAATGCACAATAGAATTTTAAAAGACCGTGCGGTAAAATAATTCACTTTAAGCGTTCTAAATTGTGCAGATGTGTAAAGCGATGCACATAGCGGTTCTTTCCACATCATTCGATACCGAAAATCTTTTGGCATGCTCGTTTACTCGTACCACGAAGTGTGTACCCCTTAACGTTATCCTTTATACATTCATGTTCGTTATAGTCGTAGATATTATTTCATGCTCAGAATGTGGGAATGAAAGAATTTGTGGTATATAAAGATCACATTTTTTTCTTTTTATGTCTGCTTTACACATGAATGTTGAGGCAGAACATTCTGAGTGTGATTGATTTTGAGTCTTATTGGTATTCTGAAAGATCATTTATTTATAGCTTCACGTGTACAGAAATTCACAAACATTGCCTTGGGGATATAAGTGTATATTTTCACAAAAGAATGTCATAGAATATAGCGCAATGTTTTTGTGACTGCCATGTGTGTTTCCACCACTGCGGCAACATTATCTAAACAATACTGGTTGCTACATTAAGTTCATAATGGTATTTTGATAATATAATAAAGGTATGCCGTATGCTAGTAGTAGTTGATGACCGGTTCAAACAATGAAACAAAAAAACGTGAATTCGCTTGATTTTTATGTTTCAGAAACTTACAGAGGTCACCATGCTTAAACATAAATTGTTAAAATTAAAATCTTCGGTACGCGCCGAGTTATTGGAAAATTTTAATTAATCCTAATAAATTATCAGTAAGAAAGCTCTTGTGCTTCAAGGAACGGGGCGTCTGCGGTATCCTTATTAGTAAAACCTACTTTACGATCTATCTCCGTTCCATTTAAAGTTGGCAAGTCCTCAACTAATTGTTGCGAATACTTAGGTAGCATTTATTCGTTGTCTTATGCTCGTTTCCTTATGTGACATAAATATCCCTTAAATATTTATGACATCCTGGTTGGCAAGCTACTAGCCCAGCGCATAAGTTCGAACTACTTGTGCACTTGGCTATTTTCCGGTATTATGTGTAAATCACACAGGAAAACTTTCTTATGCTATACATATAAATATTTACTTTGAGTTGACTGGTTTACAAACCAAACTTTCTTTAATTTCGCATTTAGACGGCACGTGTAAAGTTTATGAGAATCAGATATTAACAAAGAAAATGTTTATCAATATACTTCAATAATTTGGAAAATCCAAAAGTGCACGCCTCATATTTTTTTTTTAATAAATATTTATTAATTATTATTTTTGTTTATTTAATAACAATTAAACCACATCGAATCAGACCCTGAAAAATGAAAGGGTTCTATTCCTGAGCATACTCAAGCGTAAGAGAAAAAAAAAGACTCGATTAGTAAAGTATTTCGGTCGCTATCGTGTTAACAAGAAAAAGGATCCGCACATACAGACACACGGACGTCCAAGACAGAACTTTTTTAAACTGTTTTTTAACTAGTTTAAATAACAAAAATGACATCAAAAATATCATGAACGTTAAAAATAGTGTTTTTTCTTAATATGTGTGTGTATGTATTATCTTACAAGTGCAATGTATGATACATAAAGACATTTTAAGTTTGAAAAATCAGATGTTTTGCGCGAAGTGACAGTAGTACCCACCTCAACGCTTCGCTTATGAGGCGTGCAATACCTGAATAGTTATATTCATTACATGATTTTGCATCAATTACGTTCGCTTTGTTATGATACGAATATCCATAAAGAAAGGCTTAATACCGGTAACAGGCTGATTTCATTGTATTACACAGAGCATTGTTACCGTTAAATTTACAATAATGTTGTATTTTACTCGATTAAACTAAACCATTCCTCACATTGCTCACGTTTACGAGTTAATTTCGTATTGAACATTGGATTATACATATTGATATAATTGTCATGTTGAGTTATTCAAGATCGCAATTAAGGCAAAATAACACTGAATATTGCTAAAGCTACGTAATTAGGTGTTAACCGCTCGATGTCAAAGCTACCAAAATATTTAGTTTAGGTAAAACGATTGTATAAAACATATAATAATGATACGTTGAGAAATATGAGATATTCTATATATGTAATAATATTCTATATTAGAATAAATAATCGTGTATCAGACCTGTAGATATAAAAAAAAATTATACCAATAATAAATTCGTATGTTCAACACAACGAACCTTAATTATTTTATTCATTCCTTAAAATAATTTTCTATCATTAGGTACTGTGTTTTTATTTTTTATTTATAAACATTTCATTATGCATTGCAGATTTGTTTATTTTCATAATGCCAATAGCACGTATAATCTTACTTCATACGACACGTAATGCGGATGCAATGTTATGACTACATTATTAGCCACGTAACCGTATTCTATCGACATTCTAAATAAACAATATATTTACGACCCAATATCAATATTCGCCCGGTCTCTGTACTAAAAAACTCCGCATAGCTTAACGAAGCTTATCGAATATTTGATTTGATCTCTTGTTGTCCTTGTCAAAATAGAAAGTACTTATAAGGAAAAGGCCGTTTTTGTTCAGTAACGACATAAGAAACAAAATTACCAACGGTAATGTTATCTAAATTACTCTTCACATACTTTGGGCATATTTTTATAGAAACAGTATTTCTGTAACAACATGTCTAGTTAAATTTGGTAAAATTCAAACGAAAGTATATTGATTATTGACCTATAAATATTACTTTGTAAGGCAGAGCAAGTGAAAGGCCCTTACATAAAAAAAAAACTAGTACTTAACACTGATGTTACGGTAGTTTTACCGGTCTTATAATAACAAATACACTCTAATTTTCTTCTTTCTTTCCTGAAAGGCTGGAACATTATTTACTAATAGATACTACACATTGAATCTCTTTATAAGCATAATAAATTATAATCATAGTCAATACTTACAATTTACACTCAACTCCACAGTAGCGTCCATCTTCTGTCCTTCAGGCATGGCCCGGTTCCACACCACGCAGCGGAAGGTGGCTCCATCGTCTTCGCGATTTGGAGCCAGAGTCAGCGTCGATACTGACGCCTCTGACCTCGTCCTGCCGTTGACTACACTCGCCTCCATCGGATATGTTGAACCATCCCGATACCACCTTGAGAGATTTATGGATTTTAGTTATAAAATACGATATATTACATGGAGTGTTTTGTTTGTAAATTGATAACACTTTTTCTGATATTTTAATTTGCAAGCGTTCCTGATTATTTTATTTTCCATGATCATTGAAGTGGTAGGTACTTGATCCCGTAATCAACGGTATGAAATCAATGCTACAGTGTGATGTTATCAAAGGACAATTAGTATAATTGGATTATGGAAGGCCCTTTGAACGCGATTTATAATATTGATTAGTGGTGTTTTGTTCAAGGTGAGTTAATATTTCATGTCTTTTTTAATGAAATTATTAATGCTTCAGGAAAAATAAGAACTTTTTTTCATTATAACCGAAAATGTAGTATATTATTTCCATTTTATAAATACCCTACGTGTTTTTATTAAACTAAATATGTAGTTAGTATGTGATTGAAATTTGGTATGCATATGAGACCTGTGCGAATACTATACAAGCTATTATTTACAAACATACCACCAAAGCAAAACCGCAAGTTTAAGCTAGACTAACAATTAACACTTTAATTCCTAAAGTCGTACTTATAGTACGAACTCGACATAAATTTTACTAGGTAAGCCCGCATTGAAGTTGGAGCGATAAATGTTGAAATTGCAAACAAAATTATCTCATTTCTTGTTATGTGTATGTTACAGACTACACTGGCATTTATGGTGCAGGTTCCTCTATCTCCTCATCTCCGATTCCCCGATATTGATCATGTATCTTTGATGTACTATCTATAAATTAAAATGTAAAGAAAATTTTAAATATAACCCATTTTATCTAAATATTACCCTAGACTACGAGTAATAATAATTAATAATTGATAGTTTATTATATCATAGAAAACAAGTACCTACTAAAATTTCAATATCGACACAGGTCGGTGAGACAAGTCTCCTTTAGTTTTAATATTTTATTATACCTATAGTATATCTCTTTGTAATTTTTTTTTTCATAACAATTCGCGACGCGGCATGAGGATTTGTAATTTAGTCTGGTATGGATCTGAATAAATAGCATTATACTTTTTCCAATATCAATTCACATTTAATTATGTACGATTTCGATTTTTTTATATTGACATTTAAAAATTTTTCGCAGAAAAAGTCACATATAAACTAGAATATGTAGCAATACACTTATAAACTAAAAATAAAAGCTTCTTGTTATCCTAGTACTATGAAAGCTATGCATGTGTTATTTATATTTGTTTAGAAGATGTTTGTTGCTATTTCACGGAAAAACTTCTGAACGCTTTCTCTGAAATTGTATAATATACAGTTTGATTATAGTCTAGTCTAGGAATAACCAGAGATAACACAGGATACATTATATGGAAATCTATTCAAGTGATGCCGCGGGGTAAATCTAATAACTTATATTATAGTATAGTTTTATCAAAAACACACCCGATTTAATTAATTGACATTTAACCTAAATTAATTTATGGTGGAAACAATTCATCACGGAGATTAATGTATTTTTACGTACCATTTATTATAAAGCTGAGTTTATTGAATATTAAATTGTGCATCAGCGCATTTAATGACGCGGACAATTAGCCTCTATTACTTGCTAACATATTATATTAGCCCATATTACTGCTAACATATTATTGAATTTAGCAAAATAATATAATAAAAACACAAAATTCAATTTCACTTTGGTAAAATTGATGCGGAAGGAAACTTTATATAGGTAGGTACATGAATTACTAAAGACCCACGACTTCGTACAAGTAAAATTGACATGCCTATTTTCGTACTGACTTTCATCCAGTATATTTGGAAAATGATTTTTTTGGTATAAATTATTAATTAACTTTTGAACGTTGAAGAGCTTATTTTTATTTATTATTGAAAATTGGTTTCATTAGAAAAGAGCAACAGCTACTTTCGAAGTTTATTTCCGGTTCTGCCCGGTAGAAAGTGTTTTCCAAAGCGATGTTAAATAATTTGTGTTTGGTTTTTGTTTATGTCTTGTATTATGACGACTCTACAGCACTCCTGAGAAATGTAGTTGAATACATAAGCGCTTTATTATGAGTTTCGAGTTAAAAAAAATGTACAAAAACTTACTTAATATCGGGGCTAGGCGATCCACCTGTCGAAGAGCAGGTCAGATTGAGCTCCCGGCCTTCCTGCGCCTGCGCGTGCGTGCCCGGGCTCAGCAGCGGCGGCTGCGGTTGGGTGAGCACGACCAACTCGTGACCCTGGGAGTGCAACGTCCTCCCGGAACCACCTGCCTTGATCCTGCACTCGAACCGGCCATTATCCCGCTCGTAGGTTACGTTCGACACCATCAAATCGTAACGCCCTTCTGATGGAGCGTAGATTGCTCTGTAACAAAAGGTTTCGTTAATTTTGCACGGTAATTCAGTTTAACGTTATTGGGTCACATCTTAATTCGGGATATCCATTAGTATATCATGGAAATAGGTATCTCAAGTGGTAAGACAGAGTCTAAATAGTAACGAGCTTATAGCATTTGTATGCGTGTATAATAATAGTTTACCTGATCACCCAATATTAGTTTATTTTGGGCTGTCAATTCTTATCTCAAAGTGAAATGGTTGCATGCATCATGCATGGTTTTATCACAATACTATAAAGCTTTTATGTATTATAATAATTGATTGAGCTGGACCCATTATTCCAGTGAAAGAAATTTCCGTATAATAGGTACTAGGTCAGTGTTGATGTAAATCCCTCATTCGCACAACGACCCACAAACGGCTATTCCTCCCCCTCGCATGGAAAACGTATAAAGGCTCACATAACATTACGGAAACTAATACGCTTATTGCACTGAACCATTCAAGTCTGACCTGACCTTTATGATTATAATAAATTAAAATAATAATTCTCGGATGGTCGCACGCTATCCATGTCTTGAAACTTAAGTGATGTGGAAGATTTGCTCTAAATGAGCCTCCACAGAGATAAGTATGTCAATGATGTCGGTCAAACGAATATAAAGAAATATAAATAAGTATTTTATATTAAAGATAACAATTGAATCAGTCCCATCCTCACTCGTAAGTAAAGTAACTCAGGCACGGGTATACACTTTCAATTATTGTCAAACTTAAAACATTTTCCTTTATCAATCTTGATTAGCCATGTTGATTTTTTTTTTCTCAAGTATTGATTGTTAAGTACAGGTTATTTAATATTCCAATAATTATCTTAGCGCATATCGTAGTAAATACAATAATCGTGATAATTGTATTTACTACGAAAAATACCTTTTCTAAATTTAAATAAGTAGTTGAATGCCAGCAAATGCTCTAAAAATGGGTAACAAATTTTGCACTGGAATGACGGACACAACGAACGAAGCAGTTTAAAAGAAAGACATCAATTATTTTTTATTCAACAGTGCTCGGAATCTAAAAAAGCTTTTATTCTGAAGACCTATTAGAACAATTGGTGATCTTATCCGCTACACCTACACTCGTGTCCACTTACCACAACTAGATAAATATTTTTGTTATGAATATTTCACTTTTTATACTAGACGTGTGCAGTTTTTGCATATTGTGAAATTGTATTAAACATTTAGAAAACGTGTGTGCACTAGTGAAGGAAAACCTTATAATGAACAGCCTATTTATAAATACATCTAACGTTTGTAATTAATCCGTAAATACCGTTCCATTTAGACCCTTTAATATTAAACCTAGTCCCTTAAATACATCAATGATTTCCTTGAACTTACTTGTAATTGGTTTCTAACGGTATGTTTCCTATCGCCACGTTATCATGGCCGCTCGCTGTACTCCGCACCCAGTAGTAGGTTGGCGATTCACCAGCGTTCGCCTCGGCACCGAAGCGGCACTGCATCGTGACGTCATCCCCTTCCCTCGCATCGTGCTGCTCATCTTCACACCGAAGCACTCGGATTACTGGAACAAAATTATAACCATTATCGAACACGCAATTACGTGAATTATTGTCAATGTCACTTGGTCGGCAAGTGATTAAATAATACGACGATATGTGAAATATGTGGTATGAATTTTTAATGCTCAATTATCAGCTATTGTAATCATATTTCCAATTTTAATTCATTGAACGGATAATTTATAGTCTTTACGTTGTAAGATTTAAGGATGCTTTTATTTTGTTTAACCGCTACCGAACAAAAACTGTGTGGGTTTACGTTAATGCGAAACCAGTGCCTAATGCCCAGAGTACATTATGTACAGGTCATTTAATTGATGGTTGGTGAACCACGAAGTTTATTTTAATGACATTTAATTAATGTTGCATAGCGTATTCACAATGCACATGTAACAGGGCGCGACGTCGCGGTCGTCCGTGTATAAATAGATTTTTGTTTTCATGTTTCATAATATAATTCAGTGTATTATTAAATATGTATAAACATATTTTTATTCATTCGAATAGTAGTTAAGTGTACGTAATTTATATAACTATGCAACACATATTGACGGTATGCAGGAGCCAGCAAGGCGTCCTTAGCACACATACTTATTAATCAGTTGTGTTAATCTAAGCGTTGGATTTAGAAACATAGACCATTAAATATGTATTCTTTCAGTAGGTTCATGGATTAAAAAATATTAGTTTGTAACAGAGCCTAAAAACATACATGATAGTAACATTTCTAGCCTTTTTTGACTTGTGACGCACGAAAAATTAAATTATACTATAAAAATATACACCGTTATGTTCTCACAATAAGTAATTTTATTTAAACAGAACAATCATAATCAAATCATTAAATTCAATGCAAATTCCCACAATTTTTTTATAATAAAATCGAGTAAAGAAAAGGCAGCTGGCTATTGAATGCGCCAATTTCACCAATTATTTTTCAATTAAGGCGGTATTTATTTCATATGAGTTAAATCAAAAGGCAATTTCTATATTTAAATATTTTACATGTGATTACCTTTCTAACGATTTCATATCAATTATAATTTAATTCCAACCAACGTATATTATTATTGATATGTATTACCTATTTTTTTATTACATTTGCATTATATTGAATCAATAACTTAGGTATGTATTGTTGTGAAATTCTTTCACAATATTTTACAATTACAACCTACTAGATAATTGGATCAAGTGTAAAATTTTATTTAAACTGGTTCGAAAACTAATAAATTAATCGCCTAAATCTTAAAAAAATGTATCGAAAACAAGGCAAAGGCGGGAAAATATGTCCGTTAACTTGATTTTGAGTTTGAATGCAACGGAACCAAGGCGTTGGCGTGCAGGCGGCGCAGGCGCACGTTGGCGGTCAATGACACGGGGTCGCGTGCGCGGCTAGTAGCTACCAAACTTCTTCCACTAGCCTTATCTTGTGTTTACTGTTTACGCAATAATTACTTTCCGTTACTATTCAAATTATTTATCATTTGAATATATTATATCGTTTCAACATAATATGTATAACACTACTACTCATACTTAGAGCAATTACCTATATGTAATTTTTAAACGCTATAACAACAATGACATGATTGAAATAATTACCTACTTTATTTTGGATTGGATTTCGAAACATTTTTTCCATTACGTATAGAATGGATTCCGGTTGTTTTCCTGTATAGAACTTTCTGTTTATAATTTTGTAAGCGTAATATTATTGATGTAGATATTTCAAAGCTAAGTCACGCTCACCAAGGGTAAATTCACAATTACTTTTCATAAGTCCTTAGTATAAAAAATTAAAAATGATCGAATTGGACCATATTTGAAGATGTTTACACAGAAGCTAAAGTATGAAGGACTCAGTTGAGTACCAAAACCGGTTCACTAGAAACGCTAAAAATGTAAATCTATCGCCCAAAAGTTCACCTTGTAGCTTATGGCCATATTGTTTTACACTCATTTTGTAGACTAGTATAGGTATTGGAGCAAAATACAGTACAATAAATAATAAATCAATACATTTGAATTGGAGTATTGATTCTTTTTCCATAAGAATCCTCACTAGTAGTAGTATGTAGTACTGTGGTAGTACTTATAATAATTGCGAAAGTTTTCTCTTGTTTATTTATCTTTCTTTCTCGACACAACGAAACTATTTTATGGTATGATTTTTAGGTATATAGGTTAAATTGTACTACTCAACTGGGTAACAGCTAGTAATCTATACGGTTCTTGAATAATATAAAAACTCGCTCACAAATAACGCTGCGACAATAGAAGAAAGGTCACTAACGTATTTAAATAACAATGTTAATGATGCTGAATGAGGAAAAACTCCAAATTTAATTTCTTTGTAAAGCCACATATAATAATGTCAATTACCATAAAATAACTAATGATGTTATCAGGTTATTAATGATTAGAACATTATTCGGGCACTTATCGAGTTTATGACTTATTGGAATGATAACGACTACTGGTTAACCATTACCAATAAACGAAATGTAAGTAATATTCATAAATGTAGTCATAAATAGGTCATATTTTTGTGTATATTCACTATGTATGCAGATTTTTAAGAAATTATTTCGTGTGAGCCAAATAGCAAATAAAAACGATACATTTAGAACTTTTTGGAGCAAGTGGCTTTTATAATACATATAATATTACCTAACTATAGCCACTTGTACATACTTATGAGATTTGGAAGTAAAAATATCGTATTATAAATATCGAATACGAGTATTCTCGGTCTAAAGACTATAATGATTGACCCCAGGCGAAAGGTGATGTTTCCATCCTTCTTTGATAACATGATCGCATGTTTTTTGCTAACAAAACAGTTAAAATGTTAGAATAACACGAAAACATGCCGCAGCGGCCCCCGCCTTTATCATGCTTTGTTCTTATTTGGATTTCAACTACTTTTCTTATATTTTTTACTTTGCTCCTAAGATTAAAATATTTCAAACAAGAAATGAAATTCCAGCACCGTTTTCAGTTAGCTTTATGATATTAGATACTTGAATTTAATTTATTTCTAACGCTTTAACGGCTTTATTCGATGCCTGGTAGCGGCCGACAGGGACACACGTGTTAAACATTTATAATAAGAAGAACAAGAGGCCATTGTTTAAAATGTCTGCAGTGTGAAGGAGACACGTATATGGTAACCGTAGATCGTGGGAGTATGCGGGCGCCATACAATGTGTCGGATTGCAGCTTGCGGCTGCGGCTGCCATGACAGACCTTGATACCGTGAACGTGTACTCGAATACTGCCGTACTATTCATATCACGATTATGTTTCGAGTCGATTGCTGCTTTAAGTTCATTTACTAACTGCGCTTATCGATTTCGAACCAAGCAAACAGCGCTAAGGGTTTATGAACAGGAAGTAATTTGTAAATGATTATTTTCGTAATTTCAGGGATGATTAATGAAACAATTCATTTTGAAATCTCTATTCAAATTCCTGTACCCAAAAGATATTAATCTATCGAATTTCTTTCAATATGTATCTAATTATAGAACACCGTTTTTATATCGAAACTTAAAAAGAAAGCAATTCCTGCGCTTGACTGACTGACTGATTTATCAACGACCAGCCGTAACCGCCGTAAATAAGCAGATGTATCTACTCTATCTCATACAATAATTTGTATGAAAAACTTTTGAATTAATTGGCTGCAAAGGAGTTCAAAGGTTCGCCTTCTTCTGAGAATAACCAACATTCCGAATATATGCAAATTTATCAAAGTCTTTAGATATGAACAATGATCATACTGGAAAAGTTACGTGCCAATAAAGAGTTTGGCTTTGCTAAAAGTTTATATGAAACCTTAGCATTAACGAAGCCGCAGGTGACTGTTAGTAATCAGTCTATACCTCTTATGAGATAAATTACATAATCTTCAACTTAGTTCACAAGTGGGATCTCGGCTTACAGTTAAAGTTTATCTGTAAAGTACACCCTAGATACCAGATCCTAGATAACTGAAATCAAAACTTCAGTATTGTTAGTTTACGGTGCAATAGCTTCTAAGCAACACCTGAGAAGATTAGATACTTGTAACTTTGGCTTGTCTTAAAACATGAGAATAGGTTGCATCAGCAGACAAGGCTTGTTAACGAATATTACGTTACTCAAAATTTTCCAAGCAAAACTCTCGTAAGATCTCGTAAGAAGAAGTCTCGCCTACAAACAAAATTCTTCTGTGGACCGAGCATTTTTGCTCAAATGATATTGTAAATGATAAATCAAATATTAGTATGTAGAATTATACATCTCCTGAACAGAAATTGATAATGGAGGTCAGGCGGTTAAGTTTCACTTTTTAGAACTCAAACTTTTACAAATGGTTGAATAGCTTTTTATGTACATACTACAAAAGATTCAAAATATGAATGCCATCTCAAAAGTAAGACAATTTGGAATTTGAATAACCAATAATCCTAATTTAATTTATTGCCAATAAGTCGAAATAAAAGATATGTTGTTAATTATTTACTTGTGTCTCTTCTTCTTTCTTTACAAATGTATTAAAATATCGTTCGACCAAATAGGTATAAGCTTAGTAGAATGAAAAAAATAGCGTCATTTTAAAACACTTCTTGTAGCGCGACCTAGCTATTTAGCCTTAATTGGATGAAGATTATGCCCCGAGTGGTACAGCACATACGGTTTCAGAGTAACCATACTAGGACACTGGATAACGGTCAACAAGCTGAAGCTACTTTATAATAGGGTTACTATTCTACGTATCTCTAGAATTGTTTTCCTGTTGCAATGTACGTACATAGTCAATATATTTATTTTGTGCTTCAAGCTATTCATCACGGGAAAGGAGAAAAATATGCGCACAAAATCTGCAATTTACCACTTTGTTTTTATTTTTATGTAAGTAATAGAAAATACATAAAAGGGAGTTTGAAGGGAAATTTAATTTTTATTTTTTCAGATTTAAAAATGTTCATTTATGACATAAATATTGTTTTATCAAATGCAAAATTGCAATACAAACATTTGGTAATATGAATTTAAAAATTATCAACACGTAG